>NW_028122211.1:0-61000 GCF_965194805.1 Balaenoptera borealis
ATTGAATGCTGCTGTTCAGTTGTTTATTCTGACAGGCTGCTGGTACAAATTAATCATTAGATTGTTTATTTCTCTGATAAATGACTATATAGTCATTGTCAAAACTGATATATAGGAGAAAAGACAAGTCACCTATAATCAGGGACCATCTGGCATTTATCTTCACATTTCTAGGTGTGATGAAAAGAGGAAGGTACATATTTTTTTAAAAGTCTGCTGACAAAAAGTCCCCCATACAATTATTTTCTAATCTACGTTTCACATCAAATGTCTCTTGAGCATCTCCCTGCTTCCCTACGTTCTCTGACATGGTGGTTTTTAAAGGCCGCCTGGTGTTCCAGCCTGTGGACTCGTTGTACCTTGCTTCGCTGATTTAAATGGGTCATTTAGGTGTTTTAACTGTCTTTCAAGTACGAAAGATTTCCCATGTAGAAAATATACATAGAAAACTATACCACCCAATTAATCACTACTCGAATTTGATAGATGTTAACTGTTGCCATTTTTACTTCCGATATTTTGAAGAAAGAAAAGTTTACAGGTAGGGTTGGAGGTCCCGATGTCCAATTAACTTCTCTCCTTCCATCCCCAAAGTCACCTCTGATCTGAAGCTGGTGCTTATTTTCCCTATCCTTGATCTCAGGCTTTAATTACAAAAGTATGTTCTGTAAACAATATAGTGTTGTCCTGAGCTTTTAAATTCTACACATCAATGTAATCACCATGGCATGTCCTATATTTGCTTAACATTATGATTTACCCCCTGTTGATTCAGACCTAGTTAATTTTAACTGCTTTAAGGTATGATAATTTATAAATAGAATTTAGTAACACATTCCCTATTGATAAGCATTTAGGTGGTTTCTAATCATCGAGTATCACTGCTCTTTTGATGGGGCAGGTGCGCATAGCTTCTCTAGCTGTTATACCTAGAGAAGAATTAAGTTTGGGATTCCAGAAGAGGAATGGCGGATTCCAAAGGGTCATCCCCTTCAGCTCTACTGGCTACTGCTGAATCACACTCCTGAATTACCAATTTTCAATTCAGCGGGTCGTGAATTAGTCCCATTTCCTCACTTCCTCTTTGTGGTAGGAGGCATGGTTTCAAGCATCTTGGAGGTTAAGCATCTCTTCATGGTCACTGGCAACAAGGTTTTGTCTTTTGTGAATCCATTGCCTTTGTTTATTACCTGCTTGGGTTCTTTACCTTTTTCTTATCGATTTGTAGACATTGTGTATCTATGTCTGATTCAGACCGGGTGTCTAGAGGAAGCACGTGGCATGCACAAACCGGGTAATTTAAGGAGAGCTTGGGCTTCCCTGGTGGTGCAGCGCTTAAGAATCCGCCTGGCAATGCAGGGGACACGGGTTCGAGCCCTGGTCCGGGAAGATCCCACATGCCGCGGAGCAACAAAGCCCGTGCAGCACAACTACTGAGCCAGCGCACCACAACTACTGAAGCCCGCGTGCCTAGAGCCCGTGCTCCGTAACAAGAGAAGCCACTGCAATAAGAAGCCCACACACCACAGCGAAGAGTAGCCCCCGCTCACCGCAACTAGAGAAAGCCCGCGCTCAGCAACAAAGGCCCAACACAGCCAAAAATAAATAAAATAAAATAAATAAATTTTTAAAAAAGAATCATGAAAACCAAAATGCATATGAAGTATAATTCCAACTTTAAAAATATGAGCTGAAGTATTTACAATAGCCAGGACATTGAAGCAACCTAAGTGTCCATCGACAGATGAATGGATAAAGAAGATGTGGCACATATCTACAATGGGATATTACTCAGCCATGAAAAGAAACGAAATTGAGTTATTTGTAGTGAGGTGGATGAACCTAGAGACTGTCATACAGAGTGAAGTAAGTCAGAAAGAGAAAAACAAATACCATATGCTAACACATATATATGGAATCTAAAAAAAAAACAAAAAACGGTTCTCATGAACCTCGGAGCAGGACAGGAATAAAGACGCAGACGTGGAGAATGGACTTGAGGACACGGGGAGGGGGAAGGGTAAGCTGGGACGAAGTGAGAGAGTGGCATTGACGTATATACACTACCCAATGTCAAATAGATAGCTAGTGGGAAGCAGCCGCATAGCACAGGGACGTCAGCTCGGTGCCTTGTGACCACCTAGAGGGGTGGGATAGGGAGGGTGGGAGGGAGACGCTAGAGGGAGGGGATATGGGGATATGGGGATATATGTATATGTATAGCTGATTCACTTTGTTATAAAGCAGAAAGTAACACACCACTGTAAAGCAATTATACTTCAATAAAGATGTTAAAACAAAATGAGCTGAAAAAAGATGGGGAGGAAATGGGCTAAAATATTAACTGTGGTGGAATTAAACATGGTTTTTGTTCACTTTTTCATATTCCATGCACTAACTAACCAAGTTCTCTTTTTCCAATATCCACATACTATGTTTTCCATAATAAAAGCAGTATCACCTGCCCTCTTGCCCAAGGGAGAAAGGCCCACTGGGCAGCAACACCTCGCCACTTGTGCTCCCCTCCTGTGGCCGTGGCTTTGAGCACCTGATGGGGCCCCCAGAGCGCTCTAATCACAGCTGTAGAGATGTGTCCTCGTTGGCTTCACAGGGATGACCAAGCCTACGGCTGACTTCTCTGCTTTGCTTCCCAGGTGCAGCCCCACCCACCCTGTCTTCATCTTTGCCCATCACGGGCGCTAACCCCCTCCCAACTTCTTCCAACCACACCCTCTAGCTTCCTAGAGTTTTGTCGGTTATTTGAATTTCTTATTTTAAGTGATCTTTGTCCAGAAGCTAAAAAGGGAAACTTTACAAAATTTTCTATGTAATGATGTAAAATCCCTGCATGGCAAAAATAAATACTAAACAAACAAGGAATTATAAAATGACAACTGAGACATATTTGGAAGATACAGGACAAAGGGCTGATTTACCTAATTTATGCAGAGCTCAAAATCAAAAGTTAAAAAAAGAAGATGAAAAACCCAAGAGAAGACAAAGATGAAGTAAGCAAAGGGTACAAAGAAACACCAATTACCAAAAAACAGGGGGAAGTGTTGGACCTCACTGGTAATAAAAGAAATGAAAGCCCAAACAGTAATGGAATATAATTTCTTACCTTGCAAACTGCCGAAAGGTCAATGAAAAAGTTGGATAGCCTCCAGTTTGAGGACGGGCGATCGGAAAATGAGTGCTCATGCATTGTTGTGAAAGCATAAAGTGATGCAACTTTCTGAAGGACAATTGGACAATATCTAGTAAATTTATAAATGCATGGAGCCACTGAGCAAGACCCTGTTTGGAATTTATATTGTAGAAATATTTATAATTTCACCGAGATTATGTATATGGTGTTCATTGCAACCTTTTTTAATAAAAGTATGAAAGAAAGAAAGAAAGAAAGGAAAGAAAGAAAAAGAAAGAAAAAATGAACTTGAAGCAGTCTCTGAACAAGGGTCAAATTACTAGGTATTTGTAAAAGTAGAGGCTTGAAGATAGGTAAACAAAGCAAAAATCGAGTATCAAAACCAAATTCTAGGGACTTCCCTCGTGGCACAGTAGTTAAGAATCCGCCTGCCAATGCGGGGGACACGGGTTCGAGCCCTGGTCCAGGAAGATCCCACATGCCACAGAGCAACTAAGCCCGTGCGCCACAACTACTGAGCCTGCAATCTAGAGCCCACGAGCCACAACTACTGAGCCCAAGCGCCACAACTACTGAGCCCGAGAGCCACAACTACTGAAGCCCGTGCGCCTACAGCCCGTGCTCCGCAACAAGAGAAGCCACCGCAATGAGAAGCCCACGCACGGCGATGAAGAGTAGCCCCCCCACCCGCTCGCCGCAACTAGAGAAAGCCCACGTGTAGCAACGAAGACCCAACACAGCCACATAAATAAATAAATAAATACATAAATGTATTTTAAAAAAAAAATTCTAGGTTAGCACTCCAATAGCAGAAAAGCTGACTTTATACTCAAAGAACTAGTACACCCTGGTCTTTTTTATCTCCCCTGCCCAGGAACTCAGAATCCTGAGCTAATAATAAAGTGAGATTATGGGTGATTTTTTTCTTTCTTTGTATTTTTCTGGGTACTTTAAGTTTTTTATATTGCACATGTATTAATTTTTAATAAAGTTATATAGTATCTTTATCAACATGTGAAGAACACACCTGGATTTTATAAATTGCTCGACAGTCACAAGCATTCTTCTATTTCTCCATCGGAGGGCAGCATAAGCACAGTAAATAGCAAAACTAATTTCAAGGTGTTTGGTCTGAAATTGAATGCTGCTGTTCAGTTGTTTATTCTGACAGGCTGCTGGTACAAATTAATCATTAGATTGTTTATTTCTCTGATAAATGACTATATAGTCATTGTCAAAACTGATATATAGGAGAAAAGACAAGTCACCTATAATCAGGGACCATCTGGCATTTATCTTCACATTTCTAGGTGTGATGAAAAGAGGAAGGTACATTTTCTTTTAGAAGTCTGCTGACAAAAAGTCCCCCATACAATTATTTTCTAATCTACGTTTCACATCAAATGTCTCTTGAGCATCTCCCTGCTTCCCTACGTTCTCTGACATGGTGGTTTTTAAAGGCCGCCTGGTGTTCCAGCCTGTGGACTCGTTGTACCTTGCTTCCCTGATTGAAATGGGTCATTTAGGTGTTTTAACTGTCTTTCAAGTACGAAAGATTTCCCATGTAGAAAATATACATAGAAAACTATACCACCCAGTTAATCACTACTCGAATTTGATAGATGTTAACTGTTGCCATTTTTACTTCCGATATTTTGAAGAAAGAAAAGTTTACAGGTAGGGTTGGAGGTCCCGATGTCCAATTAACTTCTCTCCTTCCATCCCCAAAGTCACCTCTGATCTGAAGCTGGTGCTTATTTTCCCTATCCTTGATCTCAGGCTTTAATTACAAAAGTATGTTCTGTAAACAATATAGTGTTGTCCTGAGCTTTTAAATTCTACACATCAATGTAATCACCATGGCATGTCCTATATTTGCTTAACATTATGATTTACCCCCTGTTGATTCAGACCTAGTTAATTTTAACTGCTTTAAGGTATGATAATTTATAAATAGAATTTAGTAACACATTCCCTATTGATAAGCATTTAGGTGGTTTCTAATCATCGAGTATCACTGCTCTTTTGATGGGGCAGGTGCGCATAGCTTCTCTAGCTGTTATACCTAGAGAAGAATTAAGTTTGGGATTCCAGAAGAGGAATGGCGGATTCCAAAGGGTCATCCCCTTCAGCTCTACTGGCTACTGCTGAATCACACTCCTGAATTACCAATTTTCAATTCAGCGGGTCGTGAATTAGTCCCATTTCCTCACTTCCTCTTTGTGGTAGGAGGCATGGCTTCAAGCATCTTGGAGGTTAAGCATCTCTTCATGGTCACTGGCAACAAGGTTTTGTCTTTTGTGAATCCATTGCCTTTGTTTATTACCTGCTTGGGTTCTTTACCTTTTTCTTATCGATTTGTAGACATTGTGTATCTATGTCTGATTCAGACCGGGTGTCTAGAGGAAGCACGTGGCATGCACAAACCGGGTAATTTAAGGAGAGCTTGGGCTTCCCTGGTGGTGCAGCGCTTAAGAATCCGCCTGGCAATGCAGGGGACACGGGTTCGAGCCCTGGTCCGGGAAGATCCCACATGCCGCGGAGCAACAAAGCCCGTGCAGCACAACTACTGAGCCAGCGCACCACAACTACTGAAGCCCGCGTGCCTAGAGCCCGTGCTCCGTAACAAGAGAAGCCACTGCAATAAGAAGCCCACACACCACAGCGAAGAGTAGCCCCCGCTCACCACAACTAGAGAAAGCCCGCGCTCAGCAACAAAGGCCCAACACAGCCAAAAATAAATAAAATAAAATAAATAAATTTTTAAAAAAGAATCATGAAAACCAAAATGCATATGAAGTATAATTCCAACTTTAAAAATATGAGCTGAAGTATTTACAATAGCCAGGACATTGAAGCAACCTAAGTGTCCATCGACAGATGAATGGATAAAGAAGATGTGGCACATATCTACAATGGGATATTACTCAGCCATGAAAAGAAACGAAATTGAGTTATTTGTAGTGAGGTGGATGAACCTAGAGACTGTCATACAGAGTGAAGTAAGTCAGAAAGAGAAAAACAAATACCATATGCTAACACATATATATGGAATCTAAAAAAAAAACAAAAAACGGTTCTCATGAACCTCGGAGCAGGACAGGAATAAAGACGCAGACGTGGAGAATGGACTTGAGGACACGGGGAGGGGGAAGGGTAAGCTGGGACGAAGTGAGAGAGTGGCATTGACGTATATACACTACCCAATGTCAAATAGATAGCTAGTGGGAAGCAGCCGCATAGCACAGGGACGTCAGCTCGGTGCCTTGTGACCACCTAGAGGGGTGGGATAGGGAGGGTGGGAGGCAGACGCTAGAGGGAGGGGATATGGGGATATGGGGATATATGTATATGTATATATGTATAGCTGATTCACTTTGTTATAAAGCAGAAAGTAACACACCACTGTAAAGCAATTATACTTCAATAAAGATGTTAAAACAAAATGAGCTGAAAAAAGATGGGGAGGAAATGGGCTAAAATATTAACTGTGGTGGAATTAAACATGGTTTTTGTTCACTTTTTCATATTCCATGCACTAACTAACCAAGTTCTCTTTTTCCAATATCCACATACTATGTTTTCCATAATAAAAGCAGTATCACCTGCCCTCTTGCCCAAGGGAGAAAGGCCCACTGGGCAGCAACACCTCGCCACTTGTGCTCCCCTCCTGTGACCGTGGCTTTGAGCACCTGATGGGGCCCCCAGAGCGCTCTAATCACAGCTGTAGAGATGTGTCCTCGTTGGCTTCACAGGGATGACCAAGCCTACGGCTGACTTCTCTGCTTTGCTTCCCAGGTGCAGCCCCACCCACCCTGTCTTCATCTTTGCCCATCACGGGCGCTAACCCCCTCCCAACTTCTTCCAACCACACCCTCTAGCTTCCTAGAGTTTTGTCAGTTATTTGAATTTCTTATTTTAAGTGATCTTTGTCCAGAAGCTAAAAAGGGAAACTTTACAAAATTTTCTATGTAATGATGTAAAATCCCTGCATGGCAAAAATAAATACTAAACAAACAAGGAATTATAAAATGACAACTGAGACATATTTGGAAGATACAGGACAAAGGGCTGATTTACCTAATTTATGCAGAGCTCAAAATCAAAAGTTAAAAAAAGAAGATGAAAAACCCAAGAGAAGACAAAGATGAAGTAAGCAAAGGGTACAAAGAAACACCAATTACCAAAAAACAGGGGGAAGTGTTGGACCTCACTGGTAATAAAAGAAATGAAAGCCCAAACAGTAATGGAATATAATTTCTTACCTTGCAAACTGCCGAAAGGTCAATGAAAAAGTTGGATAGCCTCCAGTTTGAGGACGGGCGATCGGAAAATGAGTGCTCATGCATTGTTGTGAAAGCATAAAGTGATGCAACTTTCTGAAGGACAATTGGACAATATCTAGTAAATTTATAAATGCATGGAGCCACTGAGCAAGACCCTGTTTGGAATTTATATTGTAGAAATATTTATAATTTCACCGAGATTATGTATATGGTGTTCATTGCAACCTTTTTTAATAAAAGTATGAAAGAAAGAAAGAAAGAAAGGAAAGAAAGAAAAAGAAAGAAAAAATGAACTTGAAGCAGTCTCTGAACAAGGGTCAAATTACTAGGTATTCGTAAAAGTAGAGGCTTGAAGATAGGTAAACAAAGCAAAAATCGAGTATCAAAACCAAATTCTAGGGACTTCCCTCGTGGCACAGTAGTTAAGAATCCGCCTGCCAATGCAGGGGACACGGGTTTGAGCCCTGGTCCAGGAAGATCCCACATGCCACAGAGCAACTAAGCCCGTGCGCCACAACTACTGAGCCTGCAATCTAGAGCCCACGAGCCACAACTACTGAGCCCAAGCGCCACAACTACTGAGCCCGAGAGCCACAACTACTGAAGCCCGTGCGCCTACAGCCCGTGCTCCGCAACAAGAGAAGCCACCGCAATGAGAAGCCCACGCACGGCGATGAAGAGTAGCCCCCCCACCCGCTCGCCGCAACTAGAGAAAGCCCACGTGTAGCAACGAAGACCCAACACAGCCACATAAATAAATAAATAAATACATAAATGTATTTTAAAAAAAAAATTCTAGGTTAGCACTCCAATAGCAGAAAAGCTGACTTTATACTCAAAGAACTAGTACACCCTGGTCTTTTTTATCTCCCCTGCCCAGGAACTCAGAATCCTGAGCTAATAATAAAGTGAGATTATGGGTGATTTTTTTCTTTCTTTGTATTTTTCTGGGTACTTTAAGTTTTTTATATTGCACATGTATTAATTTTTAATAAAGTTATATAGTATCTTTATCAACATGTGAAGAACACACCTGGATTTTATAAATTGCTCGACAGTCACAAGCATTCTTCTATTTCTCCATCGGAGGGCAGCATAAGCACAGTAAATAGCAAAACTAATTTCAAGGTGTTTGGTCTGAAATTGAATGCTGCTGTTCAGTTGTTTATTCTGACAGGCTGCTGGTACAAATTAATCATTAGATTGTTTATTTCTCTGATAAATGACTATATAGTCATTGTCAAAACTGATATATAGGAGAAAAGACAAGTCACCTATAATCAGGGACCATCTGGCATTTATCTTCACATTTCTAGGTGTGATGAAAAGAGGAAGGTACATATTTTTTTAAAAGTCTGCTGACAAAAAGTCCCCCATACAATTATTTTCTAATCTACGTTTCACATCAAATGTCTCTTGAGCATCTCCCTGCTTCCCTACGTTCTCTGACATGGTGGTTTTTAAAGGCCGCCTGGTGTTCCAGCCTGTGGACTCGTTGTACCTTGCTTCGCTGATTTAAATGGGTCATTTAGGTGTTTTAACTGTCTTTCAAGTACGAAAGATTTCCCATGTAGAAAATATACATAGAAAACTATACCACCCAATTAATCACTACTCGAATTTGATAGATGTTAACTGTTGCCATTTTTACTTCCGATATTTTGAAGAAAGAAAAGTTTACAGGTAGGGTTGGAGGTCCCGATGTCCAATTAACTTCTCTCCTTCCATCCCCAAAGTCACCTCTGATCTGAAGCTGGTGCTTATTTTCCCTATCCTTGATCTCAGGCTTTAATTACAAAAGTATGTTCTGTAAACAATATAGTGTTGTCCTGAGCTTTTAAATTCTACACATCAATGTAATCACCATGGCATGTCCTATATTTGCTTAACATTATGATTTACCCCCTGTTGATTCAGACCTAGTTAATTTTAACTGCTTTAAGGTATGATAATTTATAAATAGAATTTAGTAACACATTCCCTATTGATAAGCATTTAGGTGGTTTCTAATCATCGAGTATCACTGCTCTTTTGATGGGGCAGGTGCGCATAGCTTCTCTAGCTGTTATACCTAGAGAAGAATTAAGTTTGGGATTCCAGAAGAGGAATGGCGGATTCCAAAGGGTCATCCCCTTCAGCTCTACTGGCTACTGCTGAATCACACTCCTGAATTACCAATTTTCAATTCAGCGGGTCGTGAATTAGTCCCATTTCCTCACTTCCTCTTTGTGGTAGGAGGCATGGTTTCAAGCATCTTGGAGGTTAAGCATCTCTTCATGGTCACTGGCAACAAGGTTTTGTCTTTTGTGAATCCATTGCCTTTGTTTATTACCTGCTTGGGTTCTTTACCTTTTTCTTATCGATTTGTAGACATTGTGTATCTATGTCTGATTCAGACCGGGTGTCTAGAGGAAGCACGTGGCATGCACAAACCGGGTAATTTAAGGAGAGCTTGGGCTTCCCTGGTGGTGCAGCGCTTAAGAATCCGCCTGGCAATGCAGGGGACACGGGTTCGAGCCCTGGTCCGGGAAGATCCCACATGCCACGGAGCAACAAAGCCCGTGCAGCACAACTACTGAGCCAGCGCACCACAACTACTGAAGCCCGCGTGCCTAGAGCCCGTGCTCCGTAACAAGAGAAGCCACTGCAATAAGAAGCCCACACACCACAGCGAAGAGTAGCCCCCGCTCACCGCAACTAGAGAAAGCCCGCGCTCAGCAACAAAGGCCCAACACAGCCAAAAATAAATAAAATAAAATAAATAAATTTTTAAAAAAGAATCATGAAAACCAAAATGCATATGAAGTATAATTCCAACTTTAAAAATATGAGCTGAAGTATTTACAATAGCCAGGACATTGAAGCAACCTAAGTGTCCATCGACAGATGAATGGATAAAGAAGATGTGGCACATATCTACAATGGGATATTACTCAGCCATGAAAAGAAACGAAATTGAGTTATTTGTAGTGAGGTGGATGAACCTAGAGACTGTCATACAGAGTGAAGTAAGTCAGAAAGAGAAAAACAAATACCATATGCTAACACATATATATGGAATCTAAAAAAAAAACAAAAAACGGTTCTCATGAACCTCGGAGCAGGACAGGAATAAAGACGCAGACGTGGAGAATGGACTTGAGGACACGGGGAGGGGGAAGGGTAAGCTGGGACGAAGTGAGAGAGTGGCATTGACGTATATACACTACCCAATGTCAAATAGATAGCTAGTGGGAAGCAGCCGCATAGCACAGGGACGTCAGCTCGGTGCCTTGTGACCACCTAGAGGGGTGGGATAGGGAGGGTGGGAGGGAGACGCTAGAGGGAGGGGATATGGGGATATGGGGATATATGTATATGTATAGCTGATTCACTTTGTTATAAAGCAGAAAGTAACACACCACTGTAAAGCAATTATACTTCAATAAAGATGTTAAAACAAAATGAGCTGAAAAAAGATGGGGAGGAAATGGGCTAAAATATTAACTGTGGTGGAATTAAACATGGTTTTTGTTCACTTTTTCATATTCCATGCACTAACTAACCAAGTTCTCTTTTTCCAATATCCACATACTATGTTTTCCATAATAAAAGCAGTATCACCTGCCCTCTTGCCCAAGGGAGAAAGGCCCACTGGGCAGCAACACCTCGCCACTTGTGCTCCCCTCCTGTGGCCGTGGCTTTGAGCACCTGATGGGGCCCCCAGAGCGCTCTAATCACAGCTGTAGAGATGTGTCCTCGTTGGCTTCACAGGGATGACCAAGCCTACGGCTGACTTCTCTGCTTTGCTTCCCAGGTGCAGCCCCACCCACCCTGTCTTCATCTTTGCCCATCACGGGCGCTAACCCCCTCCCAACTTCTTCCAACCACACCCTCTAGCTTCCTAGAGTTTTGTCGGTTATTTGAATTTCTTATTTTAAGTGATCTTTGTCCAGAAGCTAAAAAGGGAAACTTTACAAAATTTTCTATGTAATGATGTAAAATCCCTGCATGGCAAAAATAAATACTAAACAAACAAGGAATTATAAAATGACAACTGAGACATATTTGGAAGATACAGGACAAAGGGCTGATTTACCTAATTTATGCAGAGCTCAAAATCAAAAGTTAAAAAAAGAAGATGAAAAACCCAAGAGAAGACAAAGATGAAGTAAGCAAAGGGTACAAAGAAACACCAATTACCAAAAAACAGGGGGAAGTGTTGGACCTCACTGGTAATAAAAGAAATGAAAGCCCAAACAGTAATGGAATATAATTTCTTACCTTGCAAACTGCCGAAAGGTCAATGAAAAAGTTGGATAGCCTCCAGTTTGAGGACGGGCGATCGGAAAATGAGTGCTCATGCATTGTTGTGAAAGCATAAAGTGATGCAACTTTCTGAAGGACAATTGGACAATATCTAGTAAATTTATAAATGCATGGAGCCACTGAGCAAGACCCTGTTTGGAATTTATATTGTAGAAATATTTATAATTTCACCGAGATTATGTATATGGTGTTCATTGCAACCTTTTTTAATAAAAGTATGAAAGAAAGAAAGAAAGAAAGGAAAGAAAGAAAAAGAAAGAAAAAATGAACTTGAAGCAGTCTCTGAACAAGGGTCAAATTACTAGGTATTTGTAAAAGTAGAGGCTTGAAGATAGGTAAACAAAGCAAAAATCGAGTATCAAAACCAAATTCTAGGGACTTCCCTCGTGGCACAGTAGTTAAGAATCCGCCTGCCAATGCGGGGGACACGGGTTCGAGCCCTGGTCCAGGAAGATCCCACATGCCACAGAGCAACTAAGCCCGTGCGCCACAACTACTGAGCCTGCAATCTAGAGCCCACGAGCCACAACTACTGAGCCCAAGCGCCACAACTACTGAGCCCGAGAGCCACAACTACTGAAGCCCGTGCGCCTACAGCCCGTGCTCCGCAACAAGAGAAGCCACCGCAATGAGAAGCCCACGCACGGCGATGAAGAGTAGCCCCCCCACCCGCTCGCCGCAACTAGAGAAAGCCCACGTGTAGCAACGAAGACCCAACACAGCCACATAAATAAATAAATAAATACATAAATGTATTTTAAAAAAAAAATTCTAGGTTAGCACTCCAATAGCAGAAAAGCTGACTTTATACTCAAAGAACTAGTACACCCTGGTCTTTTTTATCTCCCCTGCCCAGGAACTCAGAATCCTGAGCTAATAATAAAGTGAGATTATGGGTGATTTTTTTCTTTCTTTGTATTTTTCTGGGTACTTTAAGTTTTTTATATTGCACATGTATTAATTTTTAATAAAGTTATATAGTATCTTTATCAACATGTGAAGAACACACCTGGATTTTATAAATTGCTCGACAGTCACAAGCATTCTTCTATTTCTCCATCGGAGGGCAGCATAAGCACAGTAAATAGCAAAACTAATTTCAAGGTGTTTGGTCTGAAATTGAATGCTGCTGTTCAGTTGTTTATTCTGACAGGCTGCTGGTACAAATTAATCATTAGATTGTTTATTTCTCTGATAAATGACTATATAGTCATTGTCAAAACTGATATATAGGAGAAAAGACAAGTCACCTATAATCAGGGACCATCTGGCATTTATCTTCACATTTCTAGGTGTGATGAAAAGAGGAAGGTACATATTTTTTTAAAAGTCTGCTGACAAAAAGTCCCCCATACAATTATTTTCTAATCTACGTTTCACATCAAATGTCTCTTGAGCATCTCCCTGCTTCCCTACGTTCTCTGACATGGTGGTTTTTAAAGGCCGCCTGGTGTTCCAGCCTGTGGACTCGTTGTACCTTGCTTCGCTGATTTAAATGGGTCATTTAGGTGTTTTAACTGTCTTTCAAGTACGAAAGATTTCCCATGTAGAAAATATACATAGAAAACTATACCACCCAATTAATCACTACTCGAATTTGATAGATGTTAACTGTTGCCATTTTTACTTCCGATATTTTGAAGAAAGAAAAGTTTACAGGTAGGGTTGGAGGTCCCGATGTCCAATTAACTTCTCTCCTTCCATCCCCAAAGTCACCTCTGATCTGAAGCTGGTGCTTATTTTCCCTATCCTTGATCTCAGGCTTTAATTACAAAAGTATGTTCTGTAAACAATATAGTGTTGTCCTGAGCTTTTAAATTCTACACATCAATGTAATCACCATGGCATGTCCTATATTTGCTTAACATTATGATTTACCCCCTGTTGATTCAGACCTAGTTAATTTTAACTGCTTTAAGGTATGATAATTTATAAATAGAATTTAGTAACACATTCCCTATTGATAAGCATTTAGGTGGTTTCTAATCATCGAGTATCACTGCTCTTTTGATGGGGCAGGTGCGCATAGCTTCTCTAGCTGTTATACCTAGAGAAGAATTAAGTTTGGGATTCCAGAAGAGGAATGGCGGATTCCAAAGGGTCATCCCCTTCAGCTCTACTGGCTACTGCTGAATCACACTCCTGAATTACCAATTTTCAATTCAGCGGGTCGTGAATTAGTCCCATTTCCTCACTTCCTCTTTGTGGTAGGAGGCATGGTTTCAAGCATCTTGGAGGTTAAGCATCTCTTCATGGTCACTGGCAACAAGGTTTTGTCTTTTGTGAATCCATTGCCTTTGTTTATTACCTGCTTGGGTTCTTTACCTTTTTCTTATCGATTTGTAGACATTGTGTATCTATGTCTGATTCAGACCGGGTGTCTAGAGGAAGCACGTGGCATGCACAAACCGGGTAATTTAAGGAGAGCTTGGGCTTCCCTGGTGGTGCAGCGCTTAAGAATCCGCCTGGCAATGCAGGGGACACGGGTTCGAGCCCTGGTCCGGGAAGATCCCACATGCCGCGGAGCAACAAAGCCCGTGCAGCACAACTACTGAGCCAGCGCACCACAACTACTGAAGCCCGCGTGCCTAGAGCCCGTGCTCCGTAACAAGAGAAGCCACTGCAATAAGAAGCCCACACACCACAGCGAAGAGTAGCCCCCGCTCACCGCAACTAGAGAAAGCCCGCGCTCAGCAACAAAGGCCCAACACAGCCAAAAATAAATAAAATAAAATAAATAAATTTTTAAAAAAGAATCATGAAAACCAAAATGCATATGAAGTATAATTCCAACTTTAAAAATATGAGCTGAAGTATTTACAATAGCCAGGACATTGAAGCAACCTAAGTGTCCATCGACAGATGAATGGATAAAGAAGATGTGGCACATATCTACAATGGGATATTACTCAGCCATGAAAAGAAACGAAATTGAGTTATTTGTAGTGAGGTGGATGAACCTAGAGACTGTCATACAGAGTGAAGTAAGTCAGAAAGAGAAAAACAAATACCATATGCTAACACATATATATGGAATCTAAAAAAAAAACAAAAAACGGTTCTCATGAACCTCGGAGCAGGACAGGAATAAAGACGCAGACGTGGAGAATGGACTTGAGGACACGGGGAGGGGGAAGGGTAAGCTGGGACGAAGTGAGAGAGTGGCATTGACGTATATACACTACCCAATGTCAAATAGATAGCTAGTGGGAAGCAGCCGCATAGCACAGGGACGTCAGCTCGGTGCCTTGTGACCACCTAGAGGGGTGGGATAGGGAGGGTGGGAGGGAGACGCTAGAGGGAGGGGATATGGGGATATGGGGATATATGTATATGTATAGCTGATTCACTTTGTTATAAAGCAGAAAGTAACACACCACTGTAAAGCAATTATACTTCAATAAAGATGTTAAAACAAAATGAGCTGAAAAAAGATGGGGAGGAAATGGGCTAAAATATTAACTGTGGTGGAATTAAACATGGTTTTTGTTCACTTTTTCATATTCCATGCACTAACTAACCAAGTTCTCTTTTTCCAATATCCACATACTATGTTTTCCATAATAAAAGCAGTATCACCTGCCCTCTTGCCCAAGGGAGAAAGGCCCACTGGGCAGCAACACCTCGCCACTTGTGCTCCCCTCCTGTGGCCGTGGCTTTGAGCACCTGATGGGGCCCCCAGAGCGCTCTAATCACAGCTGTAGAGATGTGTCCTCGTTGGCTTCACAGGGATGACCAAGCCTACGGCTGACTTCTCTGCTTTGCTTCCCAGGTGCAGCCCCACCCACCCTGTCTTCATCTTTGCCCATCACGGGCGCTAACCCCCTCCCAACTTCTTCCAACCACACCCTCTAGCTTCCTAGAGTTTTGTCGGTTATTTGAATTTCTTATTTTAAGTGATCTTTGTCCAGAAGCTAAAAAGGGAAACTTTACAAAATTTTCTATGTAATGATGTAAAATCCCTGCATGGCAAAAATAAATACTAAACAAACAAGGAATTATAAAATGACAACTGAGACATATTTGGAAGATACAGGACAAAGGGCTGATTTACCTAATTTATGCAGAGCTCAAAATCAAAAGTTAAAAAAAGAAGATGAAAAACCCAAGAGAAGACAAAGATGAAGTAAGCAAAGGGTACAAAGAAACACCAATTACCAAAAAACAGGGGGAAGTGTTGGACCTCACTGGTAATAAAAGAAATGAAAGCCCAAACAGTAATGGAATATAATTTCTTACCTTGCAAACTGCCGAAAGGTCAATGAAAAAGTTGGATAGCCTCCAGTTTGAGGACGGGCGATCGGAAAATGAGTGCTCATGCATTGTTGTGAAAGCATAAAGTGATGCAACTTTCTGAAGGACAATTGGACAATATCTAGTAAATTTATAAATGCATGGAGCCACTGAGCAAGACCCTGTTTGGAATTTATATTGTAGAAATATTTATAATTTCACCGAGATTATGTATATGGTGTTCATTGCAACCTTTTTTAATAAAAGTATGAAAGAAAGAAAGAAAGAAAGGAAAGAAAGAAAAAGAAAGAAAAAATGAACTTGAAGCAGTCTCTGAACAAGGGTCAAATTACTAGGTATTTGTAAAAGTAGAGGCTTGAAGATAGGTAAACAAAGCAAAAATCGAGTATCAAAACCAAATTCTAGGGACTTCCCTCGTGGCACAGTAGTTAAGAATCCGCCTGCCAATGCGGGGGACACGGGTTCGAGCCCTGGTCCAGGAAGATCCCACATGCCACAGAGCAACTAAGCCCGTGCGCCACAACTACTGAGCCTGCAATCTAGAGCCCACGAGCCACAACTACTGAGCCCAAGCGCCACAACTACTGAGCCCGAGAGCCACAACTACTGAAGCCCGTGCGCCTACAGCCCGTGCTCCGCAACAAGAGAAGCCACCGCAATGAGAAGCCCACGCACGGCGATGAAGAGTAGCCCCCCCACCCGCTCGCCGCAACTAGAGAAAGCCCACGTGTAGCAACGAAGACCCAACACAGCCACATAAATAAATAAATAAATACATAAATGTATTTTAAAAAAAAAATTCTAGGTTAGCACTCCAATAGCAGAAAAGCTGACTTTATACTCAAAGAACTAGTACACCCTGGTCTTTTTTATCTCCCCTGCCCAGGAACTCAGAATCCTGAGCTAATAATAAAGTGAGATTATGGGTGATTTTTTTCTTTCTTTGTATTTTTCTGGGTACTTTAAGTTTTTTATATTGCACATGTATTAATTTTTAATAAAGTTATATAGTATCTTTATCAACATGTGAAGAACACACCTGGATTTTATAAATTGCTCGACAGTCACAAGCATTCTTCTATTTCTCCATCGGAGGGCAGCATAAGCACAGTAAATAGCAAAACTAATTTCAAGGTGTTTGGTCTGAAATTGAATGCTGCTGTTCAGTTGTTTATTCTGACAGGCTGCTGGTACAAATTAATCATTAGATTGTTTATTTCTCTGATAAATGACTATATAGTCATTGTCAAAACTGATATATAGGAGAAAAGACAAGTCACCTATAATCAGGGACCATCTGGCATTTATCTTCACATTTCTAGGTGTGATGAAAAGAGGAAGGTACATTTTCTTTTAGAAGTCTGCTGACAAAAAGTCCCCCATACAATTATTTTCTAATCTACGTTTCACATCAAATGTCTCTTGAGCATCTCCCTGCTTCCCTACGTTCTCTGACATGGTGGTTTTTAAAGGCCGCCTGGTGTTCCAGCCTGTGGACTCGTTGTACCTTGCTTCCCTGATTGAAATGGGTCATTTAGGTGTTTTAACTGTCTTTCAAGTACGAAAGATTTCCCATGTAGAAAATATACATAGAAAACTATACCACCCAGTTAATCACTACTCGAATTTGATAGATGTTAACTGTTGCCATTTTTACTTCCGATATTTTGAAGAAAGAAAAGTTTACAGGTAGGGTTGGAGGTCCCGATGTCCAATTAACTTCTCTCCTTCCATCCCCAAAGTCACCTCTGATCTGAAGCTGGTGCTTATTTTCCCTATCCTTGATCTCAGGCTTTAATTACAAAAGTATGTTCTGTAAACAATATAGTGTTGTCCTGAGCTTTTAAATTCTACACATCAATGTAATCACCATGGCATGTCCTATATTTGCTTAACATTATGATTTACCCCCTGTTGATTCAGACCTAGTTAATTTTAACTGCTTTAAGGTATGATAATTTATAAATAGAATTTAGTAACACATTCCCTATTGATAAGCATTTAGGTGGTTTCTAATCATCGAGTATCACTGCTCTTTTGATGGGGCAGGTGCGCATAGCTTCTCTAGCTGTTATACCTAGAGAAGAATTAAGTTTGGGATTCCAGAAGAGGAATGGCGGATTCCAAAGGGTCATCCCCTTCAGCTCTACTGGCTACTGCTGAATCACACTCCTGAATTACCAATTTTCAATTCAGCGGGTCGTGAATTAGTCCCATTTCCTCACTTCCTCTTTGTGGTAGGAGGCATGGCTTCAAGCATCTTGGAGGTTAAGCATCTCTTCATGGTCACTGGCAACAAGGTTTTGTCTTTTGTGAATCCATTGCCTTTGTTTATTACCTGCTTGGGTTCTTTACCTTTTTCTTATCGATTTGTAGACATTGTGTATCTATGTCTGATTCAGACCGGGTGTCTAGAGGAAGCACGTGGCATGCACAAACCGGGTAATTTAAGGAGAGCTTGGGCTTCCCTGGTGGTGCAGCGCTTAAGAATCCGCCTGGCAATGCAGGGGACACGGGTTCGAGCCCTGGTCCGGGAAGATCCCACATGCCGCGGAGCAACAAAGCCCGTGCAGCACAACTACTGAGCCAGCGCACCACAACTACTGAAGCCCGCGTGCCTAGAGCCCGTGCTCCGTAACAAGAGAAGCCACTGCAATAAGAAGCCCACACACCACAGCGAAGAGTAGCCCCCGCTCACCACAACTAGAGAAAGCCCGCGCTCAGCAACAAAGGCCCAACACAGCCAAAAATAAATAAAATAAAATAAATAAATTTTTAAAAAAGAATCATGAAAACCAAAATGCATATGAAGTATAATTCCAACTTTAAAAATATGAGCTGAAGTATTTACAATAGCCAGGACATTGAAGCAACCTAAGTGTCCATCGACAGATGAATGGATAAAGAAGATGTGGCACATATCTACAATGGGATATTACTCAGCCATGAAAAGAAACGAAATTGAGTTATTTGTAGTGAGGTGGATGAACCTAGAGACTGTCATACAGAGTGAAGTAAGTCAGAAAGAGAAAAACAAATACCATATGCTAACACATATATATGGAATCTAAAAAAAAAACAAAAAACGGTTCTCATGAACCTCGGAGCAGGACAGGAATAAAGACGCAGACGTGGAGAATGGACTTGAGGACACGGGGAGGGGGAAGGGTAAGCTGGGACGAAGTGAGAGAGTGGCATTGACGTATATACACTACCCAATGTCAAATAGATAGCTAGTGGGAAGCAGCCGCATAGCACAGGGACGTCAGCTCGGTGCCTTGTGACCACCTAGAGGGGTGGGATAGGGAGGGTGGGAGGCAGACGCTAGAGGGAGGGGATATGGGGATATGGGGATATATGTATATGTATATATGTATAGCTGATTCACTTTGTTATAAAGCAGAAAGTAACACACCACTGTAAAGCAATTATACTTCAATAAAGATGTTAAAACAAAATGAGCTGAAAAAAGATGGGGAGGAAATGGGCTAAAATATTAACTGTGGTGGAATTAAACATGGTTTTTGTTCACTTTTTCATATTCCATGCACTAACTAACCAAGTTCTCTTTTTCCAATATCCACATACTATGTTTTCCATAATAAAAGCAGTATCACCTGCCCTCTTGCCCAAGGGAGAAAGGCCCACTGGGCAGCAACACCTCGCCACTTGTGCTCCCCTCCTGTGACCGTGGCTTTGAGCACCTGATGGGGCCCCCAGAGCGCTCTAATCACAGCTGTAGAGATGTGTCCTCGTTGGCTTCACAGGGATGACCAAGCCTACGGCTGACTTCTCTGCTTTGCTTCCCAGGTGCAGCCCCACCCACCCTGTCTTCATCTTTGCCCATCACGGGCGCTAACCCCCTCCCAACTTCTTCCAACCACACCCTCTAGCTTCCTAGAGTTTTGTCAGTTATTTGAATTTCTTATTTTAAGTGATCTTTGTCCAGAAGCTAAAAAGGGAAACTTTACAAAATTTTCTATGTAATGATGTAAAATCCCTGCATGGCAAAAATAAATACTAAACAAACAAGGAATTATAAAATGACAACTGAGACATATTTGGAAGATACAGGACAAAGGGCTGATTTACCTAATTTATGCAGAGCTCAAAATCAAAAGTTAAAAAAAGAAGATGAAAAACCCAAGAGAAGACAAAGATGAAGTAAGCAAAGGGTACAAAGAAACACCAATTACCAAAAAACAGGGGGAAGTGTTGGACCTCACTGGTAATAAAAGAAATGAAAGCCCAAACAGTAATGGAATATAATTTCTTACCTTGCAAACTGCCGAAAGGTCAATGAAAAAGTTGGATAGCCTCCAGTTTGAGGACGGGCGATCGGAAAATGAGTGCTCATGCATTGTTGTGAAAGCATAAAGTGATGCAACTTTCTGAAGGACAATTGGACAATATCTAGTAAATTTATAAATGCATGGAGCCACTGAGCAAGACCCTGTTTGGAATTTATATTGTAGAAATATTTATAATTTCACCGAGATTATGTATATGGTGTTCATTGCAACCTTTTTTAATAAAAGTATGAAAGAAAGAAAGAAAGAAAGGAAAGAAAGAAAAAGAAAGAAAAAATGAACTTGAAGCAGTCTCTGAACAAGGGTCAAATTACTAGGTATTCGTAAAAGTAGAGGCTTGAAGATAGGTAAACAAAGCAAAAATCGAGTATCAAAACCAAATTCTAGGGACTTCCCTCGTGGCACAGTAGTTAAGAATCCGCCTGCCAATGCAGGGGACACGGGTTTGAGCCCTGGTCCAGGAAGATCCCACATGCCACAGAGCAACTAAGCCCGTGCGCCACAACTACTGAGCCTGCAATCTAGAGCCCACGAGCCACAACTACTGAGCCCAAGCGCCACAACTACTGAGCCCGAGAGCCACAACTACTGAAGCCCGTGCGCCTACAGCCCGTGCTCCGCAACAAGAGAAGCCACCGCAATGAGAAGCCCACGCACGGCGATGAAGAGTAGCCCCCCCACCCGCTCGCCGCAACTAGAGAAAGCCCACGTGTAGCAACGAAGACCCAACACAGCCACATAAATAAATAAATAAATACATAAATGTATTTTAAAAAAAAAATTCTAGGTTAGCACTCCAATAGCAGAAAAGCTGACTTTATACTCAAAGAACTAGTACACCCTGGTCTTTTTTATCTCCCCTGCCCAGGAACTCAGAATCCTGAGCTAATAATAAAGTGAGATTATGGGTGATTTTTTTCTTTCTTTGTATTTTTCTGGGTACTTTAAGTTTTTTATATTGCACATGTATTAATTTTTAATAAAGTTATATAGTATCTTTATCAACATGTGAAGAACACACCTGGATTTTATAAATTGCTCGACAGTCACAAGCATTCTTCTATTTCTCCATCGGAGGGCAGCATAAGCACAGTAAATAGCAAAACTAATTTCAAGGTGTTTGGTCTGAAATTGAATGCTGCTGTTCAGTTGTTTATTCTGACAGGCTGCTGGTACAAATTAATCATTAGATTGTTTATTTCTCTGATAAATGACTATATAGTCATTGTCAAAACTGATATATAGGAGAAAAGACAAGTCACCTATAATCAGGGACCATCTGGCATTTATCTTCACATTTCTAGGTGTGATGAAAAGAGGAAGGTACATATTTTTTTAAAAGTCTGCTGACAAAAAGTCCCCCATACAATTATTTTCTAATCTACGTTTCACATCAAATGTCTCTTGAGCATCTCCCTGCTTCCCTACGTTCTCTGACATGGTGGTTTTTAAAGGCCGCCTGGTGTTCCAGCCTGTGGACTCGTTGTACCTTGCTTCGCTGATTTAAATGGGTCATTTAGGTGTTTTAACTGTCTTTCAAGTACGAAAGATTTCCCATGTAGAAAATATACATAGAAAACTATACCACCCAATTAATCACTACTCGAATTTGATAGATGTTAACTGTTGCCATTTTTACTTCCGATATTTTGAAGAAAGAAAAGTTTACAGGTAGGGTTGGAGGTCCCGATGTCCAATTAACTTCTCTCCTTCCATCCCCAAAGTCACCTCTGATCTGAAGCTGGTGCTTATTTTCCCTATCCTTGATCTCAGGCTTTAATTACAAAAGTATGTTCTGTAAACAATATAGTGTTGTCCTGAGCTTTTAAATTCTACACATCAATGTAATCACCATGGCATGTCCTATATTTGCTTAACATTATGATTTACCCCCTGTTGATTCAGACCTAGTTAATTTTAACTGCTTTAAGGTATGATAATTTATAAATAGAATTTAGTAACACATTCCCTATTGATAAGCATTTAGGTGGTTTCTAATCATCGAGTATCACTGCTCTTTTGATGGGGCAGGTGCGCATAGCTTCTCTAGCTGTTATACCTAGAGAAGAATTAAGTTTGGGATTCCAGAAGAGGAATGGCGGATTCCAAAGGGTCATCCCCTTCAGCTCTACTGGCTACTGCTGAATCACACTCCTGAATTACCAATTTTCAATTCAGCGGGTCGTGAATTAGTCCCATTTCCTCACTTCCTCTTTGTGGTAGGAGGCATGGTTTCAAGCATCTTGGAGGTTAAGCATCTCTTCATGGTCACTGGCAACAAGGTTTTGTCTTTTGTGAATCCATTGCCTTTGTTTATTACCTGCTTGGGTTCTTTACCTTTTTCTTATCGATTTGTAGACATTGTGTATCTATGTCTGATTCAGACCGGGTGTCTAGAGGAAGCACGTGGCATGCACAAACCGGGTAATTTAAGGAGAGCTTGGGCTTCCCTGGTGGTGCAGCGCTTAAGAATCCGCCTGGCAATGCAGGGGACACGGGTTCGAGCCCTGGTCCGGGAAGATCCCACATGCCACGGAGCAACAAAGCCCGTGCAGCACAACTACTGAGCCAGCGCACCACAACTACTGAAGCCCGCGTGCCTAGAGCCCGTGCTCCGTAACAAGAGAAGCCACTGCAATAAGAAGCCCACACACCACAGCGAAGAGTAGCCCCCGCTCACCGCAACTAGAGAAAGCCCGCGCTCAGCAACAAAGGCCCAACACAGCCAAAAATAAATAAAATAAAATAAATAAATTTTTAAAAAAGAATCATGAAAACCAAAATGCATATGAAGTATAATTCCAACTTTAAAAATATGAGCTGAAGTATTTACAATAGCCAGGACATTGAAGCAACCTAAGTGTCCATCGACAGATGAATGGATAAAGAAGATGTGGCACATATCTACAATGGGATATTACTCAGCCATGAAAAGAAACGAAATTGAGTTATTTGTAGTGAGGTGGATGAACCTAGAGACTGTCATACAGAGTGAAGTAAGTCAGAAAGAGAAAAACAAATACCATATGCTAACACATATATATGGAATCTAAAAAAAAAACAAAAAACGGTTCTCATGAACCTCGGAGCAGGACAGGAATAAAGACGCAGACGTGGAGAATGGACTTGAGGACACGGGGAGGGGGAAGGGTAAGCTGGGACGAAGTGAGAGAGTGGCATTGACGTATATACACTACCCAATGTCAAATAGATAGCTAGTGGGAAGCAGCCGCATAGCACAGGGACGTCAGCTCGGTGCCTTGTGACCACCTAGAGGGGTGGGATAGGGAGGGTGGGAGGGAGACGCTAGAGGGAGGGGATATGGGGATATGGGGATATATGTATATGTATAGCTGATTCACTTTGTTATAAAGCAGAAAGTAACACACCACTGTAAAGCAATTATACTTCAATAAAGATGTTAAAACAAAATGAGCTGAAAAAAGATGGGGAGGAAATGGGCTAAAATATTAACTGTGGTGGAATTAAACATGGTTTTTGTTCACTTTTTCATATTCCATGCACTAACTAACCAAGTTCTCTTTTTCCAATATCCACATACTATGTTTTCCATAATAAAAGCAGTATCACCTGCCCTCTTGCCCAAGGGAGAAAGGCCCACTGGGCAGCAACACCTCGCCACTTGTGCTCCCCTCCTGTGGCCGTGGCTTTGAGCACCTGATGGGGCCCCCAGAGCGCTCTAATCACAGCTGTAGAGATGTGTCCTCGTTGGCTTCACAGGGATGACCAAGCCTACGGCTGACTTCTCTGCTTTGCTTCCCAGGTGCAGCCCCACCCACCCTGTCTTCATCTTTGCCCATCACGGGCGCTAACCCCCTCCCAACTTCTTCCAACCACACCCTCTAGCTTCCTAGAGTTTTGTCGGTTATTTGAATTTCTTATTTTAAGTGATCTTTGTCCAGAAGCTAAAAAGGGAAACTTTACAAAATTTTCTATGTAATGATGTAAAATCCCTGCATGGCAAAAATAAATACTAAACAAACAAGGAATTATAAAATGACAACTGAGACATATTTGGAAGATACAGGACAAAGGGCTGATTTACCTAATTTATGCAGAGCTCAAAATCAAAAGTTAAAAAAAGAAGATGAAAAACCCAAGAGAAGACAAAGATGAAGTAAGCAAAGGGTACAAAGAAACACCAATTACCAAAAAACAGGGGGAAGTGTTGGACCTCACTGGTAATAAAAGAAATGAAAGCCCAAACAGTAATGGAATATAATTTCTTACCTTGCAAACTGCCGAAAGGTCAATGAAAAAGTTGGATAGCCTCCAGTTTGAGGACGGGCGATCGGAAAATGAGTGCTCATGCATTGTTGTGAAAGCATAAAGTGATGCAACTTTCTGAAGGACAATTGGACAATATCTAGTAAATTTATAAATGCATGGAGCCACTGAGCAAGACCCTGTTTGGAATTTATATTGTAGAAATATTTATAATTTCACCGAGATTATGTATATGGTGTTCATTGCAACCTTTTTTAATAAAAGTATGAAAGAAAGAAAGAAAGAAAGGAAAGAAAGAAAAAGAAAGAAAAAATGAACTTGAAGCAGTCTCTGAACAAGGGTCAAATTACTAGGTATTTGTAAAAGTAGAGGCTTGAAGATAGGTAAACAAAGCAAAAATCGAGTATCAAAACCAAATTCTAGGGACTTCCCTCGTGGCACAGTAGTTAAGAATCCGCCTGCCAATGCGGGGGACACGGGTTCGAGCCCTGGTCCAGGAAGATCCCACATGCCACAGAGCAACTAAGCCCGTGCGCCACAACTACTGAGCCTGCAATCTAGAGCCCACGAGCCACAACTACTGAGCCCAAGCGCCACAACTACTGAGCCCGAGAGCCACAACTACTGAAGCCCGTGCGCCTACAGCCCGTGCTCCGCAACAAGAGAAGCCACCGCAATGAGAAGCCCACGCACGGCGATGAAGAGTAGCCCCCCCACCCGCTCGCCGCAACTAGAGAAAGCCCACGTGTAGCAACGAAGACCCAACACAGCCACATAAATAAATAAATAAATACATAAATGTATTTTAAAAAAAAAATTCTAGGTTAGCACTCCAATAGCAGAAAAGCTGACTTTATACTCAAAGAACTAGTACACCCTGGTCTTTTTTATCTCCCCTGCCCAGGAACTCAGAATCCTGAGCTAATAATAAAGTGAGATTATGGGTGATTTTTTTCTTTCTTTGTATTTTTCTGGGTACTTTAAGTTTTTTATATTGCACATGTATTAATTTTTAATAAAGTTATATAGTATCTTTATCAACATGTGAAGAACACACCTGGATTTTATAAATTGCTCGACAGTCACAAGCATTCTTCTATTTCTCCATCGGAGGGCAGCATAAGCACAGTAAATAGCAAAACTAATTTCAAGGTGTTTGGTCTGAAATTGAATGCTGCTGTTCAGTTGTTTATTCTGACAGGCTGCTGGTACAAATTAATCATTAGATTGTTTATTTCTCTGATAAATGACTATATAGTCATTGTCAAAACTGATATATAGGAGAAAAGACAAGTCACCTATAATCAGGGACCATCTGGCATTTATCTTCACATTTCTAGGTGTGATGAAAAGAGGAAGGTACATTTTCTTTTAGAAGTCTGCTGACAAAAAGTCCCCCATACAATTATTTTCTAATCTACGTTTCACATCAAATGTCTCTTGAGCATCTCCCTGCTTCCCTACGTTCTCTGACATGGTGGTTTTTAAAGGCCGCCTGGTGTTCCAGCCTGTGGACTCGTTGTACCTTGCTTCCCTGATTGAAATGGGTCATTTAGGTGTTTTAACTGTCTTTCAAGTACGAAAGATTTCCCATGTAGAAAATATACATAGAAAACTATACCACCCAGTTAATCACTACTCGAATTTGATAGATGTTAACTGTTGCCATTTTTACTTCCGATATTTTGAAGAAAGAAAAGTTTACAGGTAGGGTTGGAGGTCCCGATGTCCAATTAACTTCTCTCCTTCCATCCCCAAAGTCACCTCTGATCTGAAGCTGGTGCTTATTTTCCCTATCCTTGATCTCAGGCTTTAATTACAAAAGTATGTTCTGTAAACAATATAGTGTTGTCCTGAGCTTTTAAATTCTACACATCAATGTAATCACCATGGCATGTCCTATATTTGCTTAACATTATGATTTACCCCCTGTTGATTCAGACCTAGTTAATTTTAACTGCTTTAAGGTATGATAATTTATAAATAGAATTTAGTAACACATTCCCTATTGATAAGCATTTAGGTGGTTTCTAATCATCGAGTATCACTGCTCTTTTGATGGGGCAGGTGCGCATAGCTTCTCTAGCTGTTATACCTAGAGAAGAATTAAGTTTGGGATTCCAGAAGAGGAATGGCGGATTCCAAAGGGTCATCCCCTTCAGCTCTACTGGCTACTGCTGAATCACACTCCTGAATTACCAATTTTCAATTCAGCGGGTCGTGAATTAGTCCCATTTCCTCACTTCCTCTTTGTGGTAGGAGGCATGGCTTCAAGCATCTTGGAGGTTAAGCATCTCTTCATGGTCACTGGCAACAAGGTTTTGTCTTTTGTGAATCCATTGCCTTTGTTTATTACCTGCTTGGGTTCTTTACCTTTTTCTTATCGATTTGTAGACATTGTGTATCTATGTCTGATTCAGACCGGGTGTCTAGAGGAAGCACGTGGCATGCACAAACCGGGTAATTTAAGGAGAGCTTGGGCTTCCCTGGTGGTGCAGCGCTTAAGAATCCGCCTGGCAATGCAGGGGACACGGGTTCGAGCCCTGGTCCGGGAAGATCCCACATGCCGCGGAGCAACAAAGCCCGTGCAGCACAACTACTGAGCCAGCGCACCACAACTACTGAAGCCCGCGTGCCTAGAGCCCGTGCTCCGTAACAAGAGAAGCCACTGCAATAAGAAGCCCACACACCACAGCGAAGAGTAGCCCCCGCTCACCACAACTAGAGAAAGCCCGCGCTCAGCAACAAAGGCCCAACACAGCCAAAAATAAATAAAATAAAATAAATAAATTTTTAAAAAAGAATCATGAAAACCAAAATGCATATGAAGTATAATTCCAACTTTAAAAATATGAGCTGAAGTATTTACAATAGCCAGGACATTGAAGCAACCTAAGTGTCCATCGACAGATGAATGGATAAAGAAGATGTGGCACATATCTACAATGGGATATTACTCAGCCATGAAAAGAAACGAAATTGAGTTATTTGTAGTGAGGTGGATGAACCTAGAGACTGTCATACAGAGTGAAGTAAGTCAGAAAGAGAAAAACAAATACCATATGCTAACACATATATATGGAATCTAAAAAAAAAACAAAAAACGGTTCTCATGAACCTCGGAGCAGGACAGGAATAAAGACGCAGACGTGGAGAATGGACTTGAGGACACGGGGAGGGGGAAGGGTAAGCTGGGACGAAGTGAGAGAGTGGCATTGACGTATATACACTACCCAATGTCAAATAGATAGCTAGTGGGAAGCAGCCGCATAGCACAGGGACGTCAGCTCGGTGCCTTGTGACCACCTAGAGGGGTGGGATAGGGAGGGTGGGAGGCAGACGCTAGAGGGAGGGGATATGGGGATATGGGGATATATGTATATGTATAGCTGATTCACTTTGTTATAAAGCAGAAAGTAACACACCACTGTAAAGCAATTATACTTCAATAAAGATGTTAAAACAAAATGAGCTGAAAAAAGATGGGGAGGAAATGGGCTAAAATATTAACTGTGGTGGAATTAAACATGGTTTTTGTTCACTTTTTCATATTCCATGCACTAACTAACCAAGTTCTCTTTTTCCAATATCCACATACTATGTTTTCCATAATAAAAGCAGTATCACCTGCCCTCTTGCCCAAGGGAGAAAGGCCCACTGGGCAGCAACACCTCGCCACTTGTGCTCCCCTCCTGTGGCCGTGGCTTTGAGCACCTGATGGGGCCCCCAGAGCGCTCTAATCACAGCTGTAGAGATGTGTCCTCGTTGGCTTCACAGGGATGACCAAGCCTACGGCTGACTTCTCTGCTTTGCTTCCCAGGTGCAGCCCCACCCACCCTGTCTTCATCTTTGCCCATCACGGGCGCTAACCCCCTCCCAACTTCTTCCAACCACACCCTCTAGCTTCCTAGAGTTTTGTCGGTTATTTGAATTTCTTATTTTAAGTGATCTTTGTCCAGAAGCTAAAAAGGGAAACTTTACAAAATTTTCTATGTAATGATGTAAAATCCCTGCATGGCAAAAATAAATACTAAACAAACAAGGAATTATAAAATGACAACTGAGACATATTTGGAAGATACAGGACAAAGGGCTGATTTACCTAATTTATGCAGAGCTCAAAATCAAAAGTTAAAAAAAGAAGATGAAAAACCCAAGAGAAGACAAAGATGAAGTAAGCAAAGGGTACAAAGAAACACCAATTACCAAAAAACAGGGGGAAGTGTTGGACCTCACTGGTAATAAAAGAAATGAAAGCCCAAACAGTAATGGAATATAATTTCTTACCTTGCAAACTGCCGAAAGGTCAATGAAAAAGTTGGATAGCCTCCAGTTTGAGGACGGGCGATCGGAAAATGAGTGCTCATGCATTGTTGTGAAAGCATAAAGTGATGCAACTTTCTGAAGGACAATTGGACAATATCTAGTAAATTTATAAATGCATGGAGCCACTGAGCAAGACCCTGTTTGGAATTTATATTGTAGAAATATTTATAATTTCACCGAGATTATGTATATGGTGTTCATTGCAACCTTTTTTAATAAAAGTATGAAAGAAAGAAAGAAAGAAAGGAAAGAAAGAAAAAGAAAGAAAAAATGAACTTGAAGCAGTCTCTGAACAAGGGTCAAATTACTAGGTATTCGTAAAAGTAGAGGCTTGAAGATAGGTAAACAAAGCAAAAATCGAGTATCAAAACCAAATTCTAGGGACTTCCCTCGTGGCACAGTAGTTAAGAATCCGCCTGCCAATGCAGGGGACACGGGTTTGAGCCCTGGTCCAGGAAGATCCCACATGCCACAGAGCAACTAAGCCCGTGCGCCACAACTACTGAGCCTGCAATCTAGAGCCCACGAGCCACAACTACTGAGCCCAAGCGCCACAACTACTGAGCCCGAGAGCCACAACTACTGAAGCCCGTGCGCCTACAGCCCGTGCTCCGCAACAAGAGAAGCCACCGCAATGAGAAGCCCACGCACGGCGATGAAGAGTAGCCCCCCCACCCGCTCGCCGCAACTAGAGAAAGCCCACGTGTAGCAACGAAGACCCAACACAGCCACATAAATAAATAAATAAATACATAAATGTATTTTAAAAAAAAAATTCTAGGTTAGCACTCCAATAGCAGAAAAGCTGACTTTATACTCAAAGAACTAGTACACCCTGGTCTTTTTTATCTCCCCTGCCCAGGAACTCAGAATCCTGAGCTAATAATAAAGTGAGATTATGGGTGATTTTTTTCTTTCTTTGTATTTTTCTGGGTACTTTAAGTTTTTTATATTGCACATGTATTAATTTTTAATAAAGTTATATAGTATCTTTATCAACATGTGAAGAACACACCTGGATTTTATAAATTGCTCGACAGTCACAAGCATTCTTCTATTTCTCCATCGGAGGGCAGCATAAGCACAGTAAATAGCAAAACTAATTTCAAGGTGTTTGGTCTGAAATTGAATGCTGCTGTTCAGTTGTTTATTCTGACAGGCTGCTGGTACAAATTAATCATTAGATTGTTTATTTCTCTGATAAATGACTATATAGTCATTGTCAAAACTGATATATAGGAGAAAAGACAAGTCACCTATAATCAGGGACCATCTGGCATTTATCTTCACATTTCTAGGTGTGATGAAAAGAGGAAGGTACATATTTTTTTAAAAGTCTGCTGACAAAAAGTCCCCCATACAATTATTTTCTAATCTACGTTTCACATCAAATGTCTCTTGAGCATCTCCCTGCTTCCCTACGTTCTCTGACATGGTGGTTTTTAAAGGCCGCCTGGTGTTCCAGCCTGTGGACTCGTTGTACCTTGCTTCGCTGATTTAAATGGGTCATTTAGGTGTTTTAACTGTCTTTCAAGTACGAAAGATTTCCCATGTAGAAAATATACATAGAAAACTATACCACCCAATTAATCACTACTCGAATTTGATAGATGTTAACTGTTGCCATTTTTACTTCCGATATTTTGAAGAAAGAAAAGTTTACAGGTAGGGTTGGAGGTCCCGATGTCCAATTAACTTCTCTCCTTCCATCCCCAAAGTCACCTCTGATCTGAAGCTGGTGCTTATTTTCCCTATCCTTGATCTCAGGCTTTAATTACAAAAGTATGTTCTGTAAACAATATAGTGTTGTCCTGAGCTTTTAAATTCTACACATCAATGTAATCACCATGGCATGTCCTATATTTGCTTAACATTATGATTTACCCCCTGTTGATTCAGACCTAGTTAATTTTAACTGCTTTAAGGTATGATAATTTATAAATAGAATTTAGTAACACATTCCCTATTGATAAGCATTTAGGTGGTTTCTAATCATCGAGTATCACTGCTCTTTTGATGGGGCAGGTGCGCATAGCTTCTCTAGCTGTTATACCTAGAGAAGAATTAAGTTTGGGATTCCAGAAGAGGAATGGCGGATTCCAAAGGGTCATCCCCTTCAGCTCTACTGGCTACTGCTGAATCACACTCCTGAATTACCAATTTTCAATTCAGCGGGTCGTGAATTAGTCCCATTTCCTCACTTCCTCTTTGTGGTAGGAGGCATGGTTTCAAGCATCTTGGAGGTTAAGCATCTCTTCATGGTCACTGGCAACAAGGTTTTGTCTTTTGTGAATCCATTGCCTTTGTTTATTACCTGCTTGGGTTCTTTACCTTTTTCTTATCGATTTGTAGACATTGTGTATCTATGTCTGATTCAGACCGGGTGTCTAGAGGAAGCACGTGGCATGCACAAACCGGGTAATTTAAGGAGAGCTTGGGCTTCCCTGGTGGTGCAGCGCTTAAGAATCCGCCTGGCAATGCAGGGGACACGGGTTCGAGCCCTGGTCCGGGAAGATCCCACATGCCGCGGAGCAACAAAGCCCGTGCAGCACAACTACTGAGCCAGCGCACCACAACTACTGAAGCCCGCGTGCCTAGAGCCCGTGCTCCGTAACAAGAGAAGCCACTGCAATAAGAAGCCCACACACCACAGCGAAGAGTAGCCCCCGCTCACCACAACTAGAGAAAGCCCGCGCTCAGCAACAAAGGCCCAACACAGCCAAAAATAAATAAAATAAAATAAATAAATTTTTAAAAAAGAATCATGAAAACCAAAATGCATATGAAGTATAATTCCAACTTTAAAAATATGAGCTGAAGTATTTACAATAGCCAGGACATTGAAGCAACCTAAGTGTCCATCGACAGATGAATGGATAAAGAAGATGTGGCACATATCTACAATGGGATATTACTCAGCCATGAAAAGAAACGAAATTGAGTTATTTGTAGTGAGGTGGATGAACCTAGAGACTGTCATACAGAGTGAAGTAAGTCAGAAAGAGAAAAACAAATACCATATGCTAACACATATATATGGAATCTAAAAAAAAAACAAAAAACGGTTCTCATGAACCTCGGAGCAGGACAGGAATAAAGACGCAGACGTGGAGAATGGACTTGAGGACACGGGGAGGGGGAAGGGTAAGCTGGGACGAAGTGAGAGAGTGGCATTGACGTATATACACTACCCAATGTCAAATAGATAGCTAGTGGGAAGCAGCCGCATAGCACAGGGACGTCAGCTCGGTGCCTTGTGACCACCTAGAGGGGTGGGATAGGGAGGGTGGGAGGCAGACGCTAGAGGGAGGGGATATGGGGATATGGGGATATATGTATATGTATAGCTGATTCACTTTGTTATAAAGCAGAAAGTAACACACCACTGTAAAGCAATTATACTTCAATAAAGATGTTAAAACAAAATGAGCTGAAAAAAGATGGGGAGGAAATGGGCTAAAATATTAACTGTGGTGGAATTAAACATGGTTTTTGTTCACTTTTTCATATTCCATGCACTAACTAACCAAGTTCTCTTTTTCCAATATCCACATACTATGTTTTCCATAATAAAAGCAGTATCACCTGCCCTCTTGCCCAAGGGAGAAAGGCCCACTGGGCAGCAACACCTCGCCACTTGTGCTCCCCTCCTGTGGCCGTGGCTTTGAGCACCTGATGGGGCCCCCAGAGCGCTCTAATCACAGCTGTAGAGATGTGTCCTCGTTGGCTTCACAGGGATGACCAAGCCTACGGCTGACTTCTCTGCTTTGCTTCCCAGGTGCAGCCCCACCCACCCTGTCTTCATCTTTGCCCATCACGGGCGCTAACCCCCTCCCAACTTCTTCCAACCACACCCTCTAGCTTCCTAGAGTTTTGTCGGTTATTTGAATTTCTTATTTTAAGTGATCTTTGTCCAGAAGCTAAAAAGGGAAACTTTACAAAATTTTCTATGTAATGATGTAAAATCCCTGCATGGCAAAAATAAATACTAAACAAACAAGGAATTATAAAATGACAACTGAGACATATTTGGAAGATACAGGACAAAGGGCTGATTTACCTAATTTATGCAGAGCTCAAAATCAAAAGTTAAAAAAAGAAGATGAAAAACCCAAGAGAAGACAAAGATGAAGTAAGCAAAGGGTACAAAGAAACACCAATTACCAAAAAACAGGGGGAAGTGTTGGACCTCACTGGTAATAAAAGAAATGAAAGCCCAAACAGTAATGGAATATAATTTCTTACCTTGCAAACTGCCGAAAGGTCAATGAAAAAGTTGGATAGCCTCCAGTTTGAGGACGGGCGATCGGAAAATGAGTGCTCATGCATTGTTGTGAAAGCATAAAGTGATGCAACTTTCTGAAGGACAATTGGACAATATCTAGTAAATTTATAAATGCATGGAGCCACTGAGCAAGACCCTGTTTGGAATTTATATTGTAGAAATATTTATAATTTCACCGAGATTATGTATATGGTGTTCATTGCAACCTTTTTTAATAAAAGTATGAAAGAAAGAAAGAAAGAAAGGAAAGAAAGAAAAAGAAAGAAAAAATGAACTTGAAGCAGTCTCTGAACAAGGGTCAAATTACTAGGTATTCGTAAAAGTAGAGGCTTGAAGATAGGTAAACAAAGCAAAAATCGAGTATCAAAACCAAATTCTAGGGACTTCCCTCGTGGCACAGTAGTTAAGAATCCGCCTGCCAATGCAGGGGACACGGGTTTGAGCCCTGGTCCAGGAAGATCCCACATGCCACAGAGCAACTAAGCCCGTGCGCCACAACTACTGAGCCTGCAATCTAGAGCCCACGAGCCACAACTACTGAGCCCAAGCGCCACAACTACTGAGCCCGAGAGCCACAACTACTGAAGCCCGTGCGCCTACAGCCCGTGCTCCGCAACAAGAGAAGCCACCGCAATGAGAAGCCCACGCACGGCGATGAAGAGTAGCCCCCCCACCCGCTCGCCGCAACTAGAGAAAGCCCACGTGTAGCAACGAAGACCCAACACAGCCACATAAATAAATAAATAAATACATAAATGTATTTTAAAAAAAAAATTCTAGGTTAGCACTCCAATAGCAGAAAAGCTGACTTTATACTCAAAGAACTAGTACACCCTGGTCTTTTTTATCTCCCCTGCCCAGGAACTCAGAATCCTGAGCTAATAATAAAGTGAGATTATGGGTGATTTTTTTCTTTCTTTGTATTTTTCTGGGTACTTTAAGTTTTTTATATTGCACATGTATTAATTTTTAATAAAGTTATATAGTATCTTTATCAACATGTGAAGAACACACCTGGATTTTATAAATTGCTCGACAGTCACAAGCATTCTTCTATTTCTCCATCGGAGGGCAGCATAAGCACAGTAAATAGCAAAACTAATTTCAAGGTGTTTGGTCTGAAATTGAATGCTGCTGTTCAGTTGTTTATTCTGACAGGCTGCTGGTACAAATTAATCATTAGATTGTTTATTTCTCTGATAAATGACTATATAGTCATTGTCAAAACTGATATATAGGAGAAAAGACAAGTCACCTATAATCAGGGACCATCTGGCATTTATCTTCACATTTCTAGGTGTGATGAAAAGAGGAAGGTACATATTTTTTTAAAAGTCTGCTGACAAAAAGTCCCCCATACAATTATTTTCTAATCTACGTTTCACATCAAATGTCTCTTGAGCATCTCCCTGCTTCCCTACGTTCTCTGACATGGTGGTTTTTAAAGGCCGCCTGGTGTTCCAGCCTGTGGACTCGTTGTACCTTGCTTCGCTGATTTAAATGGGTCATTTAGGTGTTTTAACTGTCTTTCAAGTACGAAAGATTTCCCATGTAGAAAATATACATAGAAAACTATACCACCCAATTAATCACTACTCGAATTTGATAGATGTTAACTGTTGCCATTTTTACTTCCGATATTTTGAAGAAAGAAAAGTTTACAGGTAGGGTTGGAGGTCCCGATGTCCAATTAACTTCTCTCCTTCCATCCCCAAAGTCACCTCTGATCTGAAGCTGGTGCTTATTTTCCCTATCCTTGATCTCAGGCTTTAATTACAAAAGTATGTTCTGTAAACAATATAGTGTTGTCCTGAGCTTTTAAATTCTACACATCAATGTAATCACCATGGCATGTCCTATATTTGCTTAACATTATGATTTACCCCCTGTTGATTCAGACCTAGTTAATTTTAACTGCTTTAAGGTATGATAATTTATAAATAGAATTTAGTAACACATTCCCTATTGATAAGCATTTAGGTGGTTTCTAATCATCGAGTATCACTGCTCTTTTGATGGGGCAGGTGCGCATAGCTTCTCTAGCTGTTATACCTAGAGAAGAATTAAGTTTGGGATTCCAGAAGAGGAATGGCGGATTCCAAAGGGTCATCCCCTTCAGCTCTACTGGCTACTGCTGAATCACACTCCTGAATTACCAATTTTCAATTCAGCGGGTCGTGAATTAGTCCCATTTCCTCACTTCCTCTTTGTGGTAGGAGGCATGGTTTCAAGCATCTTGGAGGTTAAGCATCTCTTCATGGTCACTGGCAACAAGGTTTTGTCTTTTGTGAATCCATTGCCTTTGTTTATTACCTGCTTGGGTTCTTTACCTTTTTCTTATCGATTTGTAGACATGGTGTATCTATGTCTGATTCAGACCGGGTGTCTAGAGGAAGCACGTGGCATGCACAAACCGGGTAATTTAAGGAGAGCTTGGGCTTCCCTGGTGGTGCAGCGCTTAAGAATCCGCCTGGCAATGCAGGGGACACGGGTTCGAGCCCTGGTCCGGGAAGATCCCACATGCCGCGGAGCAACAAAGCCCGTGCAGCACAACTACTGAGCCAGCGCACCACAACTACTGAAGCCCGCGTGCCTAGAGCCCGTGCTCCGTAACAAGAGAAGCCACTGCAATAAGAAGCCCACACACCACAGCGAAGAGTAGCCCCCGCTCACCGCAACTAGAGAAAGCCCGCGCTCAGCAACAAAGGCCCAACACAGCCAAAAATAAATAAAATAAAATAAATAAATTTTTAAAAAAGAATCATGAAAACCAAAATGCATATGAAGTATAATTCCAACTTTAAAAATATGAGCTGAAGTATTTACAATAGCCAGGACATTGAAGCAACCTAAGTGTCCATCGACAGATGAATGGATAAAGAAGATGTGGCACATATCTACAATGGGATATTACTCAGCCATGAAAAGAAACGAAATTGAGTTATTTGTAGTGAGGTGGATGAACCTAGAGACTGTCATACAGAGTGAAGTAAGTCAGAAAGAGAAAAACAAATACCATATGCTAACACATATATATGGAATCTAAAAAAAAAACAAAAAACGGTTCTCATGAACCTCGGAGCAGGACAGGAATAAAGACGCAGACGTGGAGAATGGACTTGAGGACACGGGGAGGGGGAAGGGTAAGCTGGGACGAAGTGAGAGAGTGGCATTGACGTATATACACTACCCAATGTCAAATAGATAGCTAGTGGGAAGCAGCCGCATAGCACAGGGACGTCAGCTCGGTGCCTTGTGACCACCTAGAGGGGTGGGATAGGGAGGGTGGGAGGGAGACGCTAGAGGGAGGGGATATGGGGATATGGGGATATATGTATATGTATAGCTGATTCACTTTGTTATAAAGCAGAAAGTAACACACCACTGTAAAGCAATTATACTTCAATAAAGATGTTAAAACAAAATGAGCTGAAAAAAGATGGGGAGGAAATGGGCTAAAATATTAACTGTGGTGGAATTAAACATGGTTTTTGTTCACTTTTTCATATTCCATGCACTAACTAACCAAGTTCTCTTTTTCCAATATCCACATACTATGTTTTCCATAATAAAAGCAGTATCACCTGCCCTCTTGCCCAAGGGAGAAAGGCCCACTGGGCAGCAACACCTCGCCACTTGTGCTCCCCTCCTGTGGCCGTGGCTTTGAGCACCTGATGGGGCCCCCAGAGCGCTCTAATCACAGCTGTAGAGATGTGTCCTCGTTGGCTTCACAGGGATGACCAAGCCTACGGCTGACTTCTCTGCTTTGCTTCCCAGGTGCAGCCCCACCCACCCTGTCTTCATCTTTGCCCATCACGGGCGCTAACCCCCTCCCAACTTCTTCCAACCACACCCTCTAGCTTCCTAGAGTTTTGTCGGTTATTTGAATTTCTTATTTTAAGTGATCTTTGTCCAGAAGCTAAAAAGGGAAACTTTACAAAATTTTCTATGTAATGATGTAAAATCCCTGCATGGCAAAAATAAATACTAAACAAACAAGGAATTATAAAATGACAACTGAGACATATTTGGAAGATACAGGACAAAGGGCTGATTTACCTAATTTATGCAGAGCTCAAAATCAAAAGTTAAAAAAAGAAGATGAAAAACCCAAGAGAAGACAAAGATGAAGTAAGCAAAGGGTACAAAGAAACACCAATTACCAAAAAACAGGGGGAAGTGTTGGACCTCACTGGTAATAAAAGAAATGAAAGCCCAAACAGTAATGGAATATAATTTCTTACCTTGCAAACTGCCGAAAGGTCAATGAAAAAGTTGGATAGCCTCCAGTTTGAGGACGGGCGATCGGAAAATGAGTGCTCATGCATTGTTGTGAAAGCATAAAGTGATGCAACTTTCTGAAGGACAATTGGACAATATCTAGTAAATTTATAAATGCATGGAGCCACTGAGCAAGACCCTGTTTGGAATTTATATTGTAGAAATATTTATAATTTCACCGAGATTATGTATATGGTGTTCATTGCAACCTTTTTTAATAAAAGTATGAAAGAAAGAAAGAAAGAAAGGAAAGAAAGAAAAAGAAAGAAAAAATGAACTTGAAGCAGTCTCTGAACAAGGGTCAAATTACTAGGTATTTGTAAAAGTAGAGGCTTGAAGATAGGTAAACAAAGCAAAAATCGAGTATCAAAACCAAATTCTAGGGACTTCCCTCGTGGCACAGTAGTTAAGAATCCGCCTGCCAATGCGGGGGACACGGGTTCGAGCCCTGGTCCAGGAAGATCCCACATGCCACAGAGCAACTAAGCCCGTGCGCCACAACTACTGAGCCTGCAATCTAGAGCCCACGAGCCACAACTACTGAGCCCAAGCGCCACAACTACTGAGCCCGAGAGCCACAACTACTGAAGCCCGTGCGCCTACAGCCCGTGCTCCGCAACAAGAGAAGCCACCGCAATGAGAAGCCCACGCACGGCGATGAAGAGTAGCCCCCCCACCCGCTCGCCGCAACTAGAGAAAGCCCACGTGTAGCAACGAAGACCCAACACAGCCACATAAATAAATAAATAAATACATAAATGTATTTTAAAAAAAAAATTCTAGGTTAGCACTCCAATAGCAGAAAAGCTGACTTTATACTCAAAGAACTAGTACACCCTGGTCTTTTTTATCTCCCCTGCCCAGGAACTCAGAATCCTGAGCTAATAATAAAGTGAGATTATGGGTGATTTTTTTCTTTCTTTGTATTTTTCTGGGTACTTTAAGTTTTTTATATTGCACATGTATTAATTTTTAATAAAGTTATATAGTATCTTTATCAACATGTGAAGAACACACCTGGATTTTATAAATTGCTCGACAGTCATAAGCATTCTTCTATTTCTCCATCGGAGGGCAGCATAAGCACAGTAAATAGCAAAACTAATTTCAAGGTGTTTGGTCTGAAATTGAATGCTGCTGTTCAGTTGTTTATTCTGACAGGCTGCTGGTACAAATTAATCATTAGATTGTTTATTTCTCTGATAAATGACTATATAGTCATTGTCAAAACTGATATATAGGAGAAAAGACAAGTCACCTATAATCAGGGACCATCTGGCATTTATCTTCACATTTCTAGGTGTGATGAAAAGAGGAAGGTACATTTTCTTTTAGAAGTCTGCTGACAAAAAGTCCCCCATACAATTATTTTCTAATCTACGTTTCACATCAAATGTCTCTTGAGCATCTCCCTGCTTCCCTACGTTCTCTGACATGGTGGTTTTTAAAGGCCGCCTGGTGTTCCAGCCTGTGGACTCGTTGTACCTTGCTTCCCTGATTGAAATGGGTCATTTAGGTGTTTTAACTGTCTTTCAAGTACGAAAGATTTCCCATGTAGAAAATATACATAGAAAACTATACCACCCAGTTAATCACTACTCGAATTTGATAGATGTTAACTGTTGCCATTTTTACTTCCGATATTTTGAAGAAAGAAAAGTTTACAGGTAGGGTTGGAGGTCCCGATGTCCAATTAACTTCTCTCCTTCCATCCCCAAAGTCACCTCTGATCTGAAGCTGGTGCTTATTTTCCCTATCCTTGATCTCAGGCTTTAATTACAAAAGTATGTTCTGTAAACAATATAGTGTTGTCCTGAGCTTTTAAATTCTACACATCAATGTAATCACCATGGCATGTCCTATATTTGCTTAACATTATGATTTACCCCCTGTTGATTCAGACCTAGTTAATTTTAACTGCTTTAAGGTATGATAATTTATAAATAGAATTTAGTAACACATTCCCTATTGATAAGCATTTAGGTGGTTTCTAATCATCGAGTATCACTGCTCTTTTGATGGGGCAGGTGCGCATAGCTTCTCTAGCTGTTATACCTAGAGAAGAATTAAGTTTGGGATTCCAGAAGAGGAATGGCGGATTCCAAAGGGTCATCCCCTTCAGCTCTACTGGCTACTGCTGAATCACACTCCTGAATTACCAATTTTCAATTCAGCGGGTCGTGAATTAGTCCCATTTCCTCACTTCCTCTTTGTGGTAGGAGGCATGGCTTCAAGCATCTTGGAGGTTAAGCATCTCTTCATGGTCACTGGCAACAAGGTTTTGTCTTTTGTGAATCCATTGCCTTTGTTTATTACCTGCTTGGGTTCTTTACCTTTTTCTTATCGATTTGTAGACATTGTGTATCTATGTCTGATTCAGACCGGGTGTCTAGAGGAAGCACGTGGCATGCACAAACCGGGTAATTTAAGGAGAGCTTGGGCTTCCCTGGTGGTGCAGCGCTTAAGAATCCGCCTGGCAATGCAGGGGACACGGGTTCGAGCCCTGGTCCGGGAAGATCCCACATGCCGCGGAGCAACAAAGCCCGTGCAGCACAACTACTGAGCCAGCGCACCACAACTACTGAAGCCCGCGTGCCTAGAGCCCGTGCTCCGTAACAAGAGAAGCCACTGCAATAAGAAGCCCACACACCACAGCGAAGAGTAGCCCCCGCTCACCACAACTAGAGAAAGCCCGCGCTCAGCAACAAAGGCCCAACACAGCCAAAAATAAATAAAATAAAATAAATAAATTTTTAAAAAAGAATCATGAAAACCAAAATGCATATGAAGTATAATTCCAACTTTAAAAATATGAGCTGAAGTATTTACAATAGCCAGGACATTGAAGCAACCTAAGTGTCCATCGACAGATGAATGGATAAAGAAGATGTGGCACATATCTACAATGGGATATTACTCAGCCATGAAAAGAAACGAAATTGAGTTATTTGTAGTGAGGTGGATGAACCTAGAGACTGTCATACAGAGTGAAGTAAGTCAGAAAGAGAAAAACAAATACCATATGCTAACACATATATATGGAATCTAAAAAAAAAACAAAAAACGGTTCTCATGAACCTCGGAGCAGGACAGGAATAAAGACGCAGACGTGGAGAATGGACTTGAGGACACGGGGAGGGGGAAGGGTAAGCTGGGACGAAGTGAGAGAGTGGCATTGACGTATATACACTACCCAATGTCAAATAGATAGCTAGTGGGAAGCAGCCGCATAGCACAGGGACGTCAGCTCGGTGCCTTGTGACCACCTAGAGGGGTGGGATAGGGAGGGTGGGAGGCAGACGCTAGAGGGAGGGGATATGGGGATATGGGGATATATGTATATGTATAGCTGATTCACTTTGTTATAAAGCAGAAAGTAACACACCACTGTAAAGCAATTATACTTCAATAAAGATGTTAAAACAAAATGAGCTGAAAAAAGATGGGGAGGAAATGGGCTAAAATATTAACTGTGGTGGAATTAAACATGGTTTTTGTTCACTTTTTCATATTCCATGCACTAACTAACCAAGTTCTCTTTTTCCAATATCCACATACTATGTTTTCCATAATAAAAGCAGTATCACCTGCCCTCTTGCCCAAGGGAGAAAGGCCCACTGGGCAGCAACACCTCGCCACTTGTGCTCCCCTCCTGTGGCCGTGGCTTTGAGCACCTGATGGGGCCCCCAGAGCGCTCTAATCACAGCTGTAGAGATGTGTCCTCGTTGGCTTCACAGGGATGACCAAGCCTACGGCTGACTTCTCTGCTTTGCTTCCCAGGTGCAGCCCCACCCACCCTGTCTTCATCTTTGCCCATCACGGGCGCTAACCCCCTCCCAACTTCTTCCAACCACACCCTCTAGCTTCCTAGAGTTTTGTCGGTTATTTGAATTTCTTATTTTAAGTGATCTTTGTCCAGAAGCTAAAAAGGGAAACTTTACAAAATTTTCTATGTAATGATGTAAAATCCCTGCATGGCAAAAATAAATACTAAACAAACAAGGAATTATAAAATGACAACTGAGACATATTTGGAAGATACAGGACAAAGGGCTGATTTACCTAATTTATGCAGAGCTCAAAATCAAAAGTTAAAAAAAGAAGATGAAAAACCCAAGAGAAGACAAAGATGAAGTAAGCAAAGGGTACAAAGAAACACCAATTACCAAAAAACAGGGGGAAGTGTTGGACCTCACTGGTAATAAAAGAAATGAAAGCCCAAACAGTAATGGAATATAATTTCTTACCTTGCAAACTGCCGAAAGGTCAATGAAAAAGTTGGATAGCCTCCAGTTTGAGGACGGGCGATCGGAAAATGAGTGCTCATGCATTGTTGTGAAAGCATAAAGTGATGCAACTTTCTGAAGGACAATTGGACAATATCTAGTAAATTTATAAATGCATGGAGCCACTGAGCAAGACCCTGTTTGGAATTTATATTGTAGAAATATTTATAATTTCACCGAGATTATGTATATGGTGTTCATTGCAACCTTTTTTAATAAAAGTATGAAAGAAAGAAAGAAAGAAAGGAAAGAAAGAAAAAGAAAGAAAAAATGAACTTGAAGCAGTCTCTGAACAAGGGTCAAATTACTAGGTATTTGTAAAAGTAGAGGCTTGAAGATAGGTAAACAAAGCAAAAATCGAGTATCAAAACCAAATTCTAGGGACTTCCCTCGTGGCACAGTAGTTAAGAATCCGCCTGCCAATGCGGGGGACACGGGTTCGAGCCCTGGTCCAGGAAGATCCCACATGCCACAGAGCAACTAAGCCCGTGCGCCACAACTACTGAGCCTGCAATCTAGAGCCCACGAGCCACAACTACTGAGCCCAAGCGCCACAACTACTGAGCCCGAGAGCCACAACTACTGAAGCCCGTGCGCCTACAGCCCGTGCTCCGCAACAAGAGAAGCCACCGCAATGAGAAGCCCACGCACGGCGATGAAGAGTAGCCCCCCCACCCGCTCGCCGCAACTAGAGAAAGCCCACGTGTAGCAACGAAGACCCAACACAGCCACATAAATAAATAAATAAATACATAAATGTATTTTAAAAAAAAAATTCTAGGTTAGCACTCCAATAGCAGAAAAGCTGACTTTATACTCAAAGAACTAGTACACCCTGGTCTTTTTTATCTCCCCTGCCCAGGAACTCAGAATCCTGAGCTAATAATAAAGTGAGATTATGGGTGATTTTTTTCTTTCTTTGTATTTTTCTGGGTACTTTAAGTTTTTTATATTGCACATGTATTAATTTTTAATAAAGTTATATAGTATCTTTATCAACATGTGAAGAACACACCTGGATTTTATAAATTGCTCGACAGTCATAAGCATTCTTCTATTTCTCCATCGGAGGGCAGCATAAGCACAGTAAATAGCAAAACTAATTTCAAGGTGTTTGGTCTGAAATTGAATGCTGCTGTTCAGTTGTTTATTCTGACAGGCTGCTGGTACAAATTAATCATTAGATTGTTTATTTCTCTGATAAATGACTATATAGTCATTGTCAAAACTGATATATAGGAGAAAAGACAAGTCACCTATAATCAGGGACCATCTGGCATTTATCTTCACATTTCTAGGTGTGATGAAAAGAGGAAGGTACATTTTCTTTTAGAAGTCTGCTGACAAAAAGTCCCCCATACAATTATTTTCTAATCTACGTTTCACATCAAATGTCTCTTGAGCATCTCCCTGCTTCCCTACGTTCTCTGACATGGTGGTTTTTAAAGGCCGCCTGGTGTTCCAGCCTGTGGACTCGTTGTACCTTGCTTCCCTGATTGAAATGGGTCATTTAGGTGTTTTAACTGTCTTTCAAGTACGAAAGATTTCCCATGTAGAAAATATACATAGAAAACTATACCACCCAGTTAATCACTACTCGAATTTGATAGATGTTAACTGTTGCCATTTTTACTTCCGATATTTTGAAGAAAGAAAAGTTTACAGGTAGGGTTGGAGGTCCCGATGTCCAATTAACTTCTCTCCTTCCATCCCCAAAGTCACCTCTGATCTGAAGCTGGTGCTTATTTTCCCTATCCTTGATCTCAGGCTTTAATTACAAAAGTATGTTCTGTAAACAATATAGTGTTGTCCTGAGCTTTTAAATTCTACACATCAATGTAATCACCATGGCATGTCCTATATTTGCTTAACATTATGATTTACCCCCTGTTGATTCAGACCTAGTTAATTTTAACTGCTTTAAGGTATGATAATTTATAAATAGAATTTAGTAACACATTCCCTATTGATAAGCATTTAGGTGGTTTCTAATCATCGAGTATCACTGCTCTTTTGATGGGGCAGGTGCGCATAGCTTCTCTAGCTGTTATACCTAGAGAAGAATTAAGTTTGGGATTCCAGAAGAGGAATGGCGGATTCCAAAGGGTCATCCCCTTCAGCTCTACTGGCTACTGCTGAATCACACTCCTGAATTACCAATTTTCAATTCAGCGGGTCGTGAATTAGTCCCATTTCCTCACTTCCTCTTTGTGGTAGGAGGCATGGCTTCAAGCATCTTGGAGGTTAAGCATCTCTTCATGGTCACTGGCAACAAGGTTTTGTCTTTTGTGAATCCATTGCCTTTGTTTATTACCTGCTTGGGTTCTTTACCTTTTTCTTATCGATTTGTAGACATTGTGTATCTATGTCTGATTCAGACCGGGTGTCTAGAGGAAGCACGTGGCATGCACAAACCGGGTAATTTAAGGAGAGCTTGGGCTTCCCTGGTGGTGCAGCGCTTAAGAATCCGCCTGGCAATGCAGGGGACACGGGTTCGAGCCCTGGTCCGGGAAGATCCCACATGCCGCGGAGCAACAAAGCCCGTGCAGCACAACTACTGAGCCAGCGCACCACAACTACTGAAGCCCGCGTGCCTAGAGCCCGTGCTCCGTAACAAGAGAAGCCACTGCAATAAGAAGCCCACACACCACAGCGAAGAGTAGCCCCCGCTCACCACAACTAGAGAAAGCCCGCGCTCAGCAACAAAGGCCCAACACAGCCAAAAATAAATAAAATAAAATAAATAAATTTTTAAAAAAGAATCATGAAAACCAAAATGCATATGAAGTATAATTCCAACTTTAAAAATATGAGCTGAAGTATTTACAATAGCCAGGACATTGAAGCAACCTAAGTGTCCATCGACAGATGAATGGATAAAGAAGATGTGGCACATATCTACAATGGGATATTACTCAGCCATGAAAAGAAACGAAATTGAGTTATTTGTAGTGAGGTGGATGAACCTAGAGACTGTCATACAGAGTGAAGTAAGTCAGAAAGAGAAAAACAAATACCATATGCTAACACATATATATGGAATCTAAAAAAAAAACAAAAAACGGTTCTCATGAACCTCGGAGCAGGACAGGAATAAAGACGCAGACGTGGAGAATGGACTTGAGGACACGGGGAGGGGGAAGGGTAAGCTGGGACGAAGTGAGAGAGTGGCATTGACGTATATACACTACCCAATGTCAAATAGATAGCTAGTGGGAAGCAGCCGCATAGCACAGGGACGTCAGCTCGGTGCCTTGTGACCACCTAGAGGGGTGGGATAGGGAGGGTGGGAGGCAGACGCTAGAGGGAGGGGATATGGGGATATGGGGATATATGTATATGTATAGCTGATTCACTTTGTTATAAAGCAGAAAGTAACACACCACTGTAAAGCAATTATACTTCAATAAAGATGTTAAAACAAAATGAGCTGAAAAAAGATGGGGAGGAAATGGGCTAAAATATTAACTGTGGTGGAATTAAACATGGTTTTTGTTCACTTTTTCATATTCCATGCACTAACTAACCAAGTTCTCTTTTTCCAATATCCACATACTATGTTTTCCATAATAAAAGCAGTATCACCTGCCCTCTTGCCCAAGGGAGAAAGGCCCACTGGGCAGCAACACCTCGCCACTTGTGCTCCCCTCCTGTGGCCGTGGCTTTGAGCACCTGATGGGGCCCCCAGAGCGCTCTAATCACAGCTGTAGAGATGTGTCCTCGTTGGCTTCACAGGGATGACCAAGCCTACGGCTGACTTCTCTGCTTTGCTTCCCAGGTGCAGCCCCACCCACCCTGTCTTCATCTTTGCCCATCACGGGCGCTAACCCCCTCCCAACTTCTTCCAACCACACCCTCTAGCTTCCTAGAGTTTTGTCGGTTATTTGAATTTCTTATTTTAAGTGATCTTTGTCCAGAAGCTAAAAAGGGAAACTTTACAAAATTTTCTATGTAATGATGTAAAATCCCTGCATGGCAAAAATAAATACTAAACAAACAAGGAATTATAAAATGACAACTGAGACATATTTGGAAGATACAGGACAAAGGGCTGATTTACCTAATTTATGCAGAGCTCAAAATCAAAAGTTAAAAAAAGAAGATGAAAAACCCAAGAGAAGACAAAGATGAAGTAAGCAAAGGGTACAAAGAAACACCAATTACCAAAAAACAGGGGGAAGTGTTGGACCTCACTGGTAATAAAAGAAATGAAAGCCCAAACAGTAATGGAATATAATTTCTTACCTTGCAAACTGCCGAAAGGTCAATGAAAAAGTTGGATAGCCTCCAGTTTGAGGACGGGCGATCGGAAAATGAGTGCTCATGCATTGTTGTGAAAGCATAAAGTGATGCAACTTTCTGAAGGACAATTGGACAATATCTAGTAAATTTATAAATGCATGGAGCCACTGAGCAAGACCCTGTTTGGAATTTATATTGTAGAAATATTTATAATTTCACCGAGATTATGTATATGGTGTTCATTGCAACCTTTTTTAATAAAAGTATGAAAGAAAGAAAGAAAGAAAGGAAAGAAAGAAAAAGAAAGAAAAAATGAACTTGAAGCAGTCTCTGAACAAGGGTCAAATTACTAGGTATTCGTAAAAGTAGAGGCTTGAAGATAGGTAAACAAAGCAAAAATCGAGTATCAAAACCAAATTCTAGGGACTTCCCTCGTGGCACAGTAGTTAAGAATCCGCCTGCCAATGCAGGGGACACGGGTTTGAGCCCTGGTCCAGGAAGATCCCACATGCCACAGAGCAACTAAGCCCGTGCGCCACAACTACTGAGCCTGCAATCTAGAGCCCACGAGCCACAACTACTGAGCCCAAGCGCCACAACTACTGAGCCCGAGAGCCACAACTACTGAAGCCCGTGCGCCTACAGCCCGTGCTCCGCAACAAGAGAAGCCACCGCAATGAGAAGCCCACGCACGGCGATGAAGAGTAGCCCCCCCACCCGCTCGCCGCAACTAGAGAAAGCCCACGTGTAGCAACGAAGACCCAACACAGCCACATAAATAAATAAATAAATACATAAATGTATTTTAAAAAAAAAATTCTAGGTTAGCACTCCAATAGCAGAAAAGCTGACTTTATACTCAAAGAACTAGTACACCCTGGTCTTTTTTATCTCCCCTGCCCAGGAACTCAGAATCCTGAGCTAATAATAAAGTGAGATTATGGGTGATTTTTTTCTTTCTTTGTATTTTTCTGGGTACTTTAAGTTTTTTATATTGCACATGTATTAATTTTTAATAAAGTTATATAGTATCTTTATCAACATGTGAAGAACACACCTGGATTTTATAAATTGCTCGACAGTCACAAGCATTCTTCTATTTCTCCATCGGAGGGCAGCATAAGCACAGTAAATAGCAAAACTAATTTCAAGGTGTTTGGTCTGAAATTGAATGCTGCTGTTCAGTTGTTTATTCTGACAGGCTGCTGGTACAAATTAATCATTAGATTGTTTATTTCTCTGATAAATGACTATATAGTCATTGTCAAAACTGATATATAGGAGAAAAGACAAGTCACCTATAATCAGGGACCATCTGGCATTTATCTTCACATTTCTAGGTGTGATGAAAAGAGGAAGGTACATATTTTTTTAAAAGTCTGCTGACAAAAAGTCCCCCATACAATTATTTTCTAATCTACGTTTCACATCAAATGTCTCTTGAGCATCTCCCTGCTTCCCTACGTTCTCTGACATGGTGGTTTTTAAAGGCCGCCTGGTGTTCCAGCCTGTGGACTCGTTGTACCTTGCTTCGCTGATTTAAATGGGTCATTTAGGTGTTTTAACTGTCTTTCAAGTACGAAAGATTTCCCATGTAGAAAATATACATAGAAAACTATACCACCCAATTAATCACTACTCGAATTTGATAGATGTTAACTGTTGCCATTTTTACTTCCGATATTTTGAAGAAAGAAAAGTTTACAGGTAGGGTTGGAGGTCCCGATGTCCAATTAACTTCTCTCCTTCCATCCCCAAAGTCACCTCTGATCTGAAGCTGGTGCTTATTTTCCCTATCCTTGATCTCAGGCTTTAATTACAAAAGTATGTTCTGTAAACAATATAGTGTTGTCCTGAGCTTTTAAATTCTACACATCAATGTAATCACCATGGCATGTCCTATATTTGCTTAACATTATGATTTACCCCCTGTTGATTCAGACCTAGTTAATTTTAACTGCTTTAAGGTATGATAATTTATAAATAGAATTTAGTAACACATTCCCTATTGATAAGCATTTAGGTGGTTTCTAATCATCGAGTATCACTGCTCTTTTGATGGGGCAGGTGCGCATAGCTTCTCTAGCTGTTATACCTAGAGAAGAATTAAGTTTGGGATTCCAGAAGAGGAATGGCGGATTCCAAAGGGTCATCCCCTTCAGCTCTACTGGCTACTGCTGAATCACACTCCTGAATTACCAATTTTCAATTCAGCGGGTCGTGAATTAGTCCCATTTCCTCACTTCCTCTTTGTGGTAGGAGGCATGGTTTCAAGCATCTTGGAGGTTAAGCATCTCTTCATGGTCACTGGCAACAAGGTTTTGTCTTTTGTGAATCCATTGCCTTTGTTTATTACCTGCTTGGGTTCTTTACCTTTTTCTTATCGATTTGTAGACATTGTGTATCTATGTCTGATTCAGACCGGGTGTCTAGAGGAAGCACGTGGCATGCACAAACCGGGTAATTTAAGGAGAGCTTGGGCTTCCCTGGTGGTGCAGCGCTTAAGAATCCGCCTGGCAATGCAGGGGACACGGGTTCGAGCCCTGGTCCGGGAAGATCCCACATGCCGCGGAGCAACAAAGCCCGTGCAGCACAACTACTGAGCCAGCGCACCACAACTACTGAAGCCCGCGTGCCTAGAGCCCGTGCTCCGTAACAAGAGAAGCCACTGCAATAAGAAGCCCACACACCACAGCGAAGAGTAGCCCCCGCTCACCACAACTAGAGAAAGCCCGCGCTCAGCAACAAAGGCCCAACACAGCCAAAAATAAATAAAATAAAATAAATAAATTTTTAAAAAAGAATCATGAAAACCAAAATGCATATGAAGTATAATTCCAACTTTAAAAATATGAGCTGAAGTATTTACAATAGCCAGGACATTGAAGCAACCTAAGTGTCCATCGACAGATGAATGGATAAAGAAGATGTGGCACATATCTACAATGGGATATTACTCAGCCATGAAAAGAAACGAAATTGAGTTATTTGTAGTGAGGTGGATGAACCTAGAGACTGTCATACAGAGTGAAGTAAGTCAGAAAGAGAAAAACAAATACCATATGCTAACACATATATATGGAATCTAAAAAAAAAACAAAAAACGGTTCTCATGAACCTCGGAGCAGGACAGGAATAAAGACGCAGACGTGGAGAATGGACTTGAGGACACGGGGAGGGGGAAGGGTAAGCTGGGACGAAGTGAGAGAGTGGCATTGACGTATATACACTACCCAATGTCAAATAGATAGCTAGTGGGAAGCAGCCGCATAGCACAGGGACGTCAGCTCGGTGCCTTGTGACCACCTAGAGGGGTGGGATAGGGAGGGTGGGAGGCAGACGCTAGAGGGAGGGGATATGGGGATATGGGGATATATGTATATGTATAGCTGATTCACTTTGTTATAAAGCAGAAAGTAACACACCACTGTAAAGCAATTATACTTCAATAAAGATGTTAAAACAAAATGAGCTGAAAAAAGATGGGGAGGAAATGGGCTAAAATATTAACTGTGGTGGAATTAAACATGGTTTTTGTTCACTTTTTCATATTCCATGCACTAACTAACCAAGTTCTCTTTTTCCAATATCCACATACTATGTTTTCCATAATAAAAGCAGTATCACCTGCCCTCTTGCCCAAGGGAGAAAGGCCCACTGGGCAGCAACACCTCGCCACTTGTGCTCCCCTCCTGTGGCCGTGGCTTTGAGCACCTGATGGGGCCCCCAGAGCGCTCTAATCACAGCTGTAGAGATGTGTCCTCGTTGGCTTCACAGGGATGACCAAGCCTACGGCTGACTTCTCTGCTTTGCTTCCCAGGTGCAGCCCCACCCACCCTGTCTTCATCTTTGCCCATCACGGGCGCTAACCCCCTCCCAACTTCTTCCAACCACACCCTCTAGCTTCCTAGAGTTTTGTCGGTTATTTGAATTTCTTATTTTAAGTGATCTTTGTCCAGAAGCTAAAAAGGGAAACTTTACAAAATTTTCTATGTAATGATGTAAAATCCCTGCATGGCAAAAATAAATACTAAACAAACAAGGAATTATAAAATGACAACTGAGACATATTTGGAAGATACAGGACAAAGGGCTGATTTACCTAATTTATGCAGAGCTCAAAATCAAAAGTTAAAAAAAGAAGATGAAAAACCCAAGAGAAGACAAAGATGAAGTAAGCAAAGGGTACAAAGAAACACCAATTACCAAAAAACAGGGGGAAGTGTTGGACCTCACTGGTAATAAAAGAAATGAAAGCCCAAACAGTAATGGAATATAATTTCTTACCTTGCAAACTGCCGAAAGGTCAATGAAAAAGTTGGATAGCCTCCAGTTTGAGGACGGGCGATCGGAAAATGAGTGCTCATGCATTGTTGTGAAAGCATAAAGTGATGCAACTTTCTGAAGGACAATTGGACAATATCTAGTAAATTTATAAATGCATGGAGCCACTGAGCAAGACCCTGTTTGGAATTTATATTGTAGAAATATTTATAATTTCACCGAGATTATGTATATGGTGTTCATTGCAACCTTTTTTAATAAAAGTATGAAAGAAAGAAAGAAAGAAAGGAAAGAAAGAAAAAGAAAGAAAAAATGAACTTGAAGCAGTCTCTGAACAAGGGTCAAATTACTAGGTATTCGTAAAAGTAGAGGCTTGAAGATAGGTAAACAAAGCAAAAATCGAGTATCAAAACCAAATTCTAGGGACTTCCCTCGTGGCACAGTAGTTAAGAATCCGCCTGCCAATGCAGGGGACACGGGTTTGAGCCCTGGTCCAGGAAGATCCCACATGCCACAGAGCAACTAAGCCCGTGCGCCACAACTACTGAGCCTGCAATCTAGAGCCCACGAGCCACAACTACTGAGCCCAAGCGCCACAACTACTGAGCCCGAGAGCCACAACTACTGAAGCCCGTGCGCCTACAGCCCGTGCTCCGCAACAAGAGAAGCCACCGCAATGAGAAGCCCACGCACGGCGATGAAGAGTAGCCCCCCCACCCGCTCGCCGCAACTAGAGAAAGCCCACGTGTAGCAACGAAGACCCAACACAGCCACATAAATAAATAAATAAATACATAAATGTATTTTAAAAAAAAAATTCTAGGTTAGCACTCCAATAGCAGAAAAGCTGACTTTATACTCAAAGAACTAGTACACCCTGGTCTTTTTTATCTCCCCTGCCCAGGAACTCAGAATCCTGAGCTAATAATAAAGTGAGATTATGGGTGATTTTTTTCTTTCTTTGTATTTTTCTGGGTACTTTAAGTTTTTTATATTGCACATGTATTAATTTTTAATAAAGTTATATAGTATCTTTATCAACATGTGAAGAACACACCTGGATTTTATAAATTGCTCGACAGTCACAAGCATTCTTCTATTTCTCCATCGGAGGGCAGCATAAGCACAGTAAATAGCAAAACTAATTTCAAGGTGTTTGGTCTGAAATTGAATGCTGCTGTTCAGTTGTTTATTCTGACAGGCTGCTGGTACAAATTAATCATTAGATTGTTTATTTCTCTGATAAATGACTATATAGTCATTGTCAAAACTGATATATAGGAGAAAAGACAAGTCACCTATAATCAGGGACCATCTGGCATTTATCTTCACATTTCTAGGTGTGATGAAAAGAGGAAGGTACATATTTTTTTAAAAGTCTGCTGACAAAAAGTCCCCCATACAATTATTTTCTAATCTACGTTTCACATCAAATGTCTCTTGAGCATCTCCCTGCTTCCCTACGTTCTCTGACATGGTGGTTTTTAAAGGCCGCCTGGTGTTCCAGCCTGTGGACTCGTTGTACCTTGCTTCGCTGATTTAAATGGGTCATTTAGGTGTTTTAACTGTCTTTCAAGTACGAAAGATTTCCCATGTAGAAAATATACATAGAAAACTATACCACCCAATTAATCACTACTCGAATTTGATAGATGTTAACTGTTGCCATTTTTACTTCCGATATTTTGAAGAAAGAAAAGTTTACAGGTAGGGTTGGAGGTCCCGATGTCCAATTAACTTCTCTCCTTCCATCCCCAAAGTCACCTCTGATCTGAAGCTGGTGCTTATTTTCCCTATCCTTGATCTCAGGCTTTAATTACAAAAGTATGTTCTGTAAACAATATAGTGTTGTCCTGAGCTTTTAAATTCTACACATCAATGTAATCACCATGGCATGTCCTATATTTGCTTAACATTATGATTTACCCCCTGTTGATTCAGACCTAGTTAATTTTAACTGCTTTAAGGTATGATAATTTATAAATAGAATTTAGTAACACATTCCCTATTGATAAGCATTTAGGTGGTTTCTAATCATCGAGTATCACTGCTCTTTTGATGGGGCAGGTGCGCATAGCTTCTCTAGCTGTTATACCTAGAGAAGAATTAAGTTTGGGATTCCAGAAGAGGAATGGCGGATTCCAAAGGGTCATCCCCTTCAGCTCTACTGGCTACTGCTGAATCACACTCCTGAATTACCAATTTTCAATTCAGCGGGTCGTGAATTAGTCCCATTTCCTCACTTCCTCTTTGTGGTAGGAGGCATGGTTTCAAGCATCTTGGAGGTTAAGCATCTCTTCATGGTCACTGGCAACAAGGTTTTGTCTTTTGTGAATCCATTGCCTTTGTTTATTACCTGCTTGGGTTCTTTACCTTTTTCTTATCGATTTGTAGACATGGTGTATCTATGTCTGATTCAGACCGGGTGTCTAGAGGAAGCACGTGGCATGCACAAACCGGGTAATTTAAGGAGAGCTTGGGCTTCCCTGGTGGTGCAGCGCTTAAGAATCCGCCTGGCAATGCAGGGGACACGGGTTCGAGCCCTGGTCCGGGAAGATCCCACATGCCGCGGAGCAACAAAGCCCGTGCAGCACAACTACTGAGCCAGCGCACCACAACTACTGAAGCCCGCGTGCCTAGAGCCCGTGCTCCGTAACAAGAGAAGCCACTGCAATAAGAAGCCCACACACCACAGCGAAGAGTAGCCCCCGCTCACCGCAACTAGAGAAAGCCCGCGCTCAGCAACAAAGGCCCAACACAGCCAAAAATAAATAAAATAAAATAAATAAATTTTTAAAAAAGAATCATGAAAACCAAAATGCATATGAAGTATAATTCCAACTTTAAAAATATGAGCTGAAGTATTTACAATAGCCAGGACATTGAAGCAACCTAAGTGTCCATCGACAGATGAATGGATAAAGAAGATGTGGCACATATCTACAATGGGATATTACTCAGCCATGAAAAGAAACGAAATTGAGTTATTTGTAGTGAGGTGGATGAACCTAGAGACTGTCATACAGAGTGAAGTAAGTCAGAAAGAGAAAAACAAATACCATATGCTAACACATATATATGGAATCTAAAAAAAAAACAAAAAACGGTTCTCATGAACCTCGGAGCAGGACAGGAATAAAGACGCAGACGTGGAGAATGGACTTGAGGACACGGGGAGGGGGAAGGGTAAGCTGGGACGAAGTGAGAGAGTGGCATTGACGTATATACACTACCCAATGTCAAATAGATAGCTAGTGGGAAGCAGCCGCATAGCACAGGGACGTCAGCTCGGTGCCTTGTGACCACCTAGAGGGGTGGGATAGGGAGGGTGGGAGGGAGACGCTAGAGGGAGGGGATATGGGGATATGGGGATATATGTATATGTATAGCTGATTCACTTTGTTATAAAGCAGAAAGTAACACACCACTGTAAAGCAATTATACTTCAATAAAGATGTTAAAACAAAATGAGCTGAAAAAAGATGGGGAGGAAATGGGCTAAAATATTAACTGTGGTGGAATTAAACATGGTTTTTGTTCACTTTTTCATATTCCATGCACTAACTAACCAAGTTCTCTTTTTCCAATATCCACATACTATGTTTTCCATAATAAAAGCAGTATCACCTGCCCTCTTGCCCAAGGGAGAAAGGCCCACTGGGCAGCAACACCTCGCCACTTGTGCTCCCCTCCTGTGGCCGTGGCTTTGAGCACCTGATGGGGCCCCCAGAGCGCTCTAATCACAGCTGTAGAGATGTGTCCTCGTTGGCTTCACAGGGATGACCAAGCCTACGGCTGACTTCTCTGCTTTGCTTCCCAGGTGCAGCCCCACCCACCCTGTCTTCATCTTTGCCCATCACGGGCGCTAACCCCCTCCCAACTTCTTCCAACCACACCCTCTAGCTTCCTAGAGTTTTGTCGGTTATTTGAATTTCTTATTTTAAGTGATCTTTGTCCAGAAGCTAAAAAGGGAAACTTTACAAAATTTTCTATGTAATGATGTAAAATCCCTGCATGGCAAAAATAAATACTAAACAAACAAGGAATTATAAAATGACAACTGAGACATATTTGGAAGATACAGGACAAAGGGCTGATTTACCTAATTTATGCAGAGCTCAAAATCAAAAGTTAAAAAAAGAAGATGAAAAACCCAAGAGAAGACAAAGATGAAGTAAGCAAAGGGTACAAAGAAACACCAATTACCAAAAAACAGGGGGAAGTGTTGGACCTCACTGGTAATAAAAGAAATGAAAGCCCAAACAGTAATGGAATATAATTTCTTACCTTGCAAACTGCCGAAAGGTCAATGAAAAAGTTGGATAGCCTCCAGTTTGAGGACGGGCGATCGGAAAATGAGTGCTCATGCATTGTTGTGAAAGCATAAAGTGATGCAACTTTCTGAAGGACAATTGGACAATATCTAGTAAATTTATAAATGCATGGAGCCACTGAGCAAGACCCTGTTTGGAATTTATATTGTAGAAATATTTATAATTTCACCGAGATTATGTATATGGTGTTCATTGCAACCTTTTTTAATAAAAGTATGAAAGAAAGAAAGAAAGAAAGGAAAGAAAGAAAAAGAAAGAAAAAATGAACTTGAAGCAGTCTCTGAACAAGGGTCAAATTACTAGGTATTTGTAAAAGTAGAGGCTTGAAGATAGGTAAACAAAGCAAAAATCGAGTATCAAAACCAAATTCTAGGGACTTCCCTCGTGGCACAGTAGTTAAGAATCCGCCTGCCAATGCGGGGGACACGGGTTCGAGCCCTGGTCCAGGAAGATCCCACATGCCACAGAGCAACTAAGCCCGTGCGCCACAACTACTGAGCCTGCAATCTAGAGCCCACGAGCCACAACTACTGAGCCCAAGCGCCACAACTACTGAGCCCGAGAGCCACAACTACTGAAGCCCGTGCGCCTACAGCCCGTGCTCCGCAACAAGAGAAGCCACCGCAATGAGAAGCCCACGCACGGCGATGAAGAGTAGCCCCCCCACCCGCTCGCCGCAACTAGAGAAAGCCCACGTGTAGCAACGAAGACCCAACACAGCCACATAAATAAATAAATAAATACATAAATGTATTTTAAAAAAAAAATTCTAGGTTAGCACTCCAATAGCAGAAAAGCTGACTTTATACTCAAAGAACTAGTACACCCTGGTCTTTTTTATCTCCCCTGCCCAGGAACTCAGAATCCTGAGCTAATAATAAAGTGAGATTATGGGTGATTTTTTTCTTTCTTTGTATTTTTCTGGGTACTTTAAGTTTTTTATATTGCACATGTATTAATTTTTAATAAAGTTATATAGTATCTTTATCAACATGTGAAGAACACACCTGGATTTTATAAATTGCTCGACAGTCATAAGCATTCTTCTATTTCTCCATCGGAGGGCAGCATAAGCACAGTAAATAGCAAAACTAATTTCAAGGTGTTTGGTCTGAAATTGAATGCTGCTGTTCAGTTGTTTATTCTGACAGGCTGCTGGTACAAATTAATCATTAGATTGTTTATTTCTCTGATAAATGACTATATAGTCATTGTCAAAACTGATATATAGGAGAAAAGACAAGTCACCTATAATCAGGGACCATCTGGCATTTATCTTCACATTTCTAGGTGTGATGAAAAGAGGAAGGTACATTTTCTTTTAGAAGTCTGCTGACAAAAAGTCCCCCATACAATTATTTTCTAATCTACGTTTCACATCAAATGTCTCTTGAGCATCTCCCTGCTTCCCTACGTTCTCTGACATGGTGGTTTTTAAAGGCCGCCTGGTGTTCCAGCCTGTGGACTCGTTGTACCTTGCTTCCCTGATTGAAATGGGTCATTTAGGTGTTTTAACTGTCTTTCAAGTACGAAAGATTTCCCATGTAGAAAATATACATAGAAAACTATACCACCCAGTTAATCACTACTCGAATTTGATAGATGTTAACTGTTGCCATTTTTACTTCCGATATTTTGAAGAAAGAAAAGTTTACAGGTAGGGTTGGAGGTCCCGATGTCCAATTAACTTCTCTCCTTTCATCCCCAAAGTCACCTCTGATCTGAAGCTGGTGCTTATTTTCCCTATCCTTGATCTCAGGCTTTAATTACAAAAGTATGTTCTGTAAACAATATAGTGTTGTCCTGAGCTTTTAAATTCTACACATCAATGTAATCACCATGGCATGTCCTATATTTGCTTAACATTATGATTTACCCCCTGTTGATTCAGACCTAGTTAATTTTAACTGCTTTAAGGTATGATAATTTATAAATAGAATTTAGTAACACATTCCCTATTGATAAGCATTTAGGTGGTTTCTAATCATCGAGTATCACTGCTCTTTTGATGGGGCAGGTGCGCATAGCTTCTCTAGCTGTTATACCTAGAGAAGAATTAAGTTTGGGATTCCAGAAGAGGAATGGCGGATTCCAAAGGGTCATCCCCTTCAGCTCTACTGGCTACTGCTGAATCACACTCCTGAATTACCAATTTTCAATTCAGCGGGTCGTGAATTAGTCCCATTTCCTCACTTCCTCTTTGTGGTAGGAGGCATGGCTTCAAGCATCTTGGAGGTTAAGCATCTCTTCATGGTCACTGGCAACAAGGTTTTGTCTTTTGTGAATCCATTGCCTTTGTTTATTACCTGCTTGGGTTCTTTACCTTTTTCTTATCGATTTGTAGACATTGTGTATCTATGTCTGATTCAGACCGGGTGTCTAGAGGAAGCACGTGGCATGCACAAACCGGGTAATTTAAGGAGAGCTTGGGCTTCCCTGGTGGTGCAGCGCTTAAGAATCCGCCTGGCAATGCAGGGGACACGGGTTCGAGCCCTGGTCCGGGAAGATCCCACATGCCGCGGAGCAACAAAGCCCGTGCAGCACAACTACTGAGCCAGCGCACCACAACTACTGAAGCCCGCGTGCCTAGAGCCCGTGCTCCGTAACAAGAGAAGCCACTGCAATAAGAAGCCCACACACCACAGCGAAGAGTAGCCCCCGCTCACCACAACTAGAGAAAGCCCGCGCTCAGCAACAAAGGCCCAACACAGCCAAAAATAAATAAAATAAAATAAATAAATTTTTAAAAAAGAATCATGAAAACCAAAATGCATATGAAGTATAATTCCAACTTTAAAAATATGAGCTGAAGTATTTACAATAGCCAGGACATTGAAGCAACCTAAGTGTCCATCGACAGATGAATGGATAAAGAAGATGTGGCACATATCTACAATGGGATATTACTCAGCCATGAAAAGAAACGAAATTGAGTTATTTGTAGTGAGGTGGATGAACCTAGAGACTGTCATACAGAGTGAAGTAAGTCAGAAAGAGAAAAACAAATACCATATGCTAACACATATATATGGAATCTAAAAAAAAAACAAAAAACGGTTCTCATGAACCTCGGAGCAGGACAGGAATAAAGACGCAGACGTGGAGAATGGACTTGAGGACACGGGGAGGGGGAAGGGTAAGCTGGGACGAAGTGAGAGAGTGGCATTGACGTATATACACTACCCAATGTCAAATAGATAGCTAGTGGGAAGCAGCCGCATAGCACAGGGACGTCAGCTCGGTGCCTTGTGACCACCTAGAGGGGTGGGATAGGGAGGGTGGGAGGCAGACGCTAGAGGGAGGGGATATGGGGATATGGGGATATATGTATATGTATAGCTGATTCACTTTGTTATAAAGCAGAAAGTAACACACCACTGTAAAGCAATTATACTTCAATAAAGATGTTAAAACAAAATGAGCTGAAAAAAGATGGGGAGGAAATGGGCTAAAATATTAACTGTGGTGGAATTAAACATGGTTTTTGTTCACTTTTTCATATTCCATGCACTAACTAACCAAGTTCTCTTTTTCCAATATCCACATACTATGTTTTCCATAATAAAAGCAGTATCACCTGCCCTCTTGCCCAAGGGAGAAAGGCCCACTGGGCAGCAACACCTCGCCACTTGTGCTCCCCTCCTGTGGCCGTGGCTTTGAGCACCTGATGGGGCCCCCAGAGCGCTCTAATCACAGCTGTAGAGATGTGTCCTCGTTGGCTTCACAGGGATGACCAAGCCTACGGCTGACTTCTCTGCTTTGCTTCCCAGGTGCAGCCCCACCCACCCTGTCTTCATCTTTGCCCATCACGGGCGCTAACCCCCTCCCAACTTCTTCCAACCACACCCTCTAGCTTCCTAGAGTTTTGTCGGTTATTTGAATTTCTTATTTTAAGTGATCTTTGTCCAGAAGCTAAAAAGGGAAACTTTACAAAATTTTCTATGTAATGATGTAAAATCCCTGCATGGCAAAAATAAATACTAAACAAACAAGGAATTATAAAATGACAACTGAGACATATTTGGAAGATACAGGACAAAGGGCTGATTTACCTAATTTATGCAGAGCTCAAAATCAAAAGTTAAAAAAAGAAGATGAAAAACCCAAGAGAAGACAAAGATGAAGTAAGCAAAGGGTACAAAGAAACACCAATTACCAAAAAACAGGGGGAAGTGTTGGACCTCACTGGTAATAAAAGAAATGAAAGCCCAAACAGTAATGGAATATAATTTCTTACCTTGCAAACTGCCGAAAGGTCAATGAAAAAGTTGGATAGCCTCCAGTTTGAGGACGGGCGATCGGAAAATGAGTGCTCATGCATTGTTGTGAAAGCATAAAGTGATGCAACTTTCTGAAGGACAATTGGACAATATCTAGTAAATTTATAAATGCATGGAGCCACTGAGCAAGACCCTGTTTGGAATTTATATTGTAGAAATATTTATAATTTCACCGAGATTATGTATATGATGTTCATTGCAACCTTTTTTAATAAAAGTATGAAAGAAAGAAAGGAAAGAAAGAAAAAGAAAGAAAAAATGAACTTGAAGCAGTCTCTGAACAAGGGTCAAATTACTAGGTATTCGTAAAAGTAGAGGCTTGAAGATAGGTAAACAAAGCAAAAACCGAGTATCAAAACCAAATTCTAGGGACTTCCCTCGTGGCACAGTAGTTAAGAATCCGCCTGCCAATGCGGGGGACACGGGTTCGAGCCCTGGTCCAGGAAGATCCCACATGCCACAGAGCAACTAAGCCCGTGCGCCACAACTACTGAGCCTGCAATCTAGAGCCCACGAGCCACAACTACTGAGCCCAAGCGCCACAACTACTGAGCCCGAGAGCCACAACTACTGAAGCCCGTGCGCCTACAGCCCGTGCTCCGCAACAAGAGAAGCCACCGCAATGAGAAGCCCACGCACGGCGATGAAGAGTAGCCCCCCCACCCGCTCGCCGCAACTAGAGAAAGCCCACGTGTAGCAACGAAGACCCAACACAGCCACATAAATAAATAAATAAATACATAAATGTATTTTAAAAAAAAAATTCTAGGTTAGCACTCCAATAGCAGAAAAGCTGACTTTATACTCAAAGAACTAGTACACCCTGGTCTTTTTTATCTCCCCTGCCCAGGAACTCAGAATCCTGAGCTAATAATAAAGTGAGATTATGGGTGATTTTTTTCTTTCTTTGTATTTTTCTGGGTACTTTAAGTTTTTTATATTGCACATGTATTAATTTTTAATAAAGTTATATAGTATCTTTATCAACATGTGAAGAACACACCTGGATTTTATAAATTGCTCGACAGTCATAAGCATTCTTCTATTTCTCCATCGGAGGGCAGCATAAGCACAGTAAATAGCAAAACTAATTTCAAGGTGTTTGGTCTGAAATTGAATGCTGCTGTTCAGTTGTTTATTCTGACAGGCTGCTGGTACAAATTAATCATTAGATTGTTTATTTCTCTGATAAATGACTATATAGTCATTGTAAAAACGGATATATAGGAGAAAAGACAAGTCACCTATAATCAGGGACCATCTGGCATTTATCTTCACATTTCTAGGTGTGATGAAAAGAGGAAGGTACATATTTTTTTAAAAGTCTGCTGACAAAAAGTCCCCCATACAATTATTTTCTAATCTACGTTTCACATCAAATGTCTCTTGAGCATCTCCCTGCTTCCCTACGTTCTCTGACATGGTGGTTTTTAAAGGCCGCCTGGTGTTCCAGCCTGTGGACTCGTTGTACCTTGCTTCCCTGATTTAAATGGGTCATTTAGGTGTTTCAACTGTCTTTCAAGTACGAAAGATTTCCCATGTAGAAAATATACATAGAAAACTATACCACCCAATTAATCACTACTCGAATTTGATAGATGTTAACTGTTGCCATTTTTACTTCCGATATTTTGAAGAAAGAAAAGTTTACAGGTAGGGTTGGAGGTCCCGATGTCCAATTAACTTCTCTCCTTCCATCCCCAAAGTCACCTCTGATCTGAAGCTGGTGCTTATTTTCCCTATCCTTGATCTCAGGCTTTAATTACAAAAGTATGTTCTGTAAAAAATATAGTGTTGTCCTGAGCTTTTAAATTCTACACATCAATGTAATCACCATGGCATGTCTTATAATTGCTTAACATTATGATTTACCCCCTGTTGATTTAGACCTAGTTAATTTTAACTGCTTTAAGGTATGATAATTTATAAATAGAATTTAGTAACACATTCCCTATTGATAAGCATTTAGGTGGTTTCTAATCATCGAGTATCACTGCTCTTTTGATGGGGCAGGTGCGCATAGCTTCTCTAGCTGTTATACCTAGAGAAGAATTAAGTTTGGGATTCCAGAAGAGGAATGGCGGATTCCAAAGGGTCACCCCCTTCAGCTCTACCGGCTACTGCTGAA
>NW_028122210.1:0-60966 GCF_965194805.1 Balaenoptera borealis
GCTACTATATGATCCAGCAGGCCCACTCCTCGACGTAAAACCTAAGAAGAGAGAATTGGAAAGACACAGGCAGGCAAATCTGCACTGCACAGTATTACAATAGCCAAGATATGGAAGTAACCGAAAAGTCCACCAACAGATGGATGGACAAAGAAGAACTCCTCCATGTACAGATGGAATATTCGCTAGTGAAAAAAATGAAACAATGCCGTTTGCAGCACCATAGATGAGTCTAGACGTAATCACGCCACGTGTAGTAAGTGAGAAAGCAAAAGACACATATCCTATCATATCACTTTTAAGAGTTACTTAAAAATTGATACCAATGAAGATATTTCCACAGAGAAAGGCAATCACAGATTCATTAAAAAACTTATGGTTCACCAAATAGAAAGGGATGAGGATTGGATACATTGCCACATTGGGGTTAACAGAGATATACAAACCATGTGAAATATATAACCACCAAAGACGTACGGAAGACCAGGAGAAGACTACTCAACATTGTGTCATAACCTACATGGGAAAAGGATGCGAGGAACAATAGATACATGTATATGTGTGAAAGAACCACATCTTGCACACCTAGAACAAACAAACCATTGTAATCATATTTACTGGGATAAAAAATAAAAAGTAAACTACAAATATGAACAAGAAGTAATGAGACATAAACTTAAAGGGCTTTTCCCTGGCACATTCCATTCTAATTTACAACCTACAACACCACTTCCATTAAGGCTCTGTTTCCCTAGTAACCAAATATGGTAAAGGGGAAATGCTGCCACCTTGTGGCCGTTTCCTGCAAGAACAGCTTTAAACTCACAGCTAATGGTCACGTAACATTCCCAAGGACTCAGGGCTGTAAAGGACACCTGCCCTAAAAAATTGTGCTGAAGGAGGGAATGGACAAAACAATTCAAAACAGGCAAATGTTTCAAGAAGAGAGTATGAAGAGTTAAGTTTTACTCACGCTCTTTTAAAAAAAAAAGGAAAATGGATAAAAGCTCAACCTCAGGGAGTGTTAGACCCATGCAATCTAATCTACAAAAAGTTTCAACTTACACCAGTCGACTGAACATGAGCAAAAAGTCTACAAACAATAAATGCTGAAGGGGTTTTAGGGAACTGTGTACCCTCTACCTGCTGGTGAGACGTGAAGGGGTAACAGCCAATAATGAGAACAGAAAGGAGCTGTGTTTAAAAGTAAAACTGCAGGCACCATTCAATGCAGCAGGCGCACCATTGGACCTCTCACCTGAGAAGACAAGAATCGAGAAGACACAGGCCGCAAAAGCTGCAGTGCAGCCTTATTCACAATAGCCAAGACAGTGGAGCAATCAAAATGTCCAACAACAGGTGAATGGATAAAGAAGAAGTGGTCCATGTACACAATGGAATAATAGCCATGGAAAACAATGAACCACTGCTCTCTGAGGCACCACAAATGAGTCTGGAGATAATCACGAAACATGAGGTAAGTCGGAAAGCAAAAGACCTATATTCTATGATATCACTTATAGGCGTTATCTAATAACTGACACAAAGGAACATATTTCCACAGAGAAAGACACTCACAGACTTAGAAAACAAACTATGCTCATCTAAAAGGAAAGGTGGGGGGAGTGGATAAATTAAGATTAGTGTTACTATATGTATACAAACACATATTATATCCATATCTCAAAAAGACCAACCATATAGCAAGGGAGGTCTGCGGAACCGTCAGTAACATTTTACATGGGAAGAGGATCTGTACTTGAATAGACATCTATAATGTACAAACGAACCAGATGGTGTACACCTAGGACAAACAATATTCTAAGCTTTACCCCAATTAAAAAAAAATTTTAAAACCAAGAAGAAATAATGAGACATATACTTATGGGGCTTTCTCCATGCACATTCCAATGTAATTTACAAACTAGGAACACGACTTCCAGAAAGGCTCTGCTGCCCTAGTACCCAGATATGGGAATGGAGATATGCTGCCTGCTTGAGGCCACTTCCCACAACAGCAGATTTAAACCCATTGCTAAAGGTCACTAAATATTCACCAAACTTGCAGTTCGGTAAAAGACACCTGCTTTCTAAAAAAATTCTGGAGTGGAAAATCGACCAAAAATTTCAAAAGAGGGCAACCTTCCAAGAACACAATTTCAAGAGTTCTATTGTACTCCCAATTGTTTCCTTTTTTTTTTTAACAGAAAAGAAAACGGTGGAGAAAAATGATGAGTTTTACGAATTTTCAAAGACATGCAAACCCAAATTACAAAAACCTATCAGCTCACAGCAGCCAGAAGGGCCATTAGCATAAATGCTGCAAACAATATATGCTGAAGCGATTGTGGAGAAATGCGTACCCTCGATTCTAAGGGGGACGTGGTAAGAGCCACTAATGAAAACACAAAGAAGGTGCTTTGAAAAGGGAAACACGGTGCTACCAGTCAATCAATCACACCCACTGCTGGGCCTATCACCTGAGAAAAAATGAGAATCGAAAAGTCACAGCCTGGCAATCCTGCACTCCAACAATATTTACCATAGCCAACACTTGGAAGCAATGAAAATGTCCATCAACCGAGGAATGCACAAAGTAGAAGTGGTCCACGTACACAGTGGAAAATTACTCCAATAAAAAATAAAAATTAAATGTAAAAATCCAACAAAAGTAAGGAGACATCAGCTTGTGTGGGTTTGTCCGGGCACACTCCACTCTAATTTATAACCGAGAAACACCACAGGCCGCAAGGGCTTTTCCCTAGTTACCAGGGTGGGGGACATAGAAAGGCTGCCGCCCTCTGGCAGTTACCTGCAAAAGCAGCTTTAAAGCCTGTGCTAATGGTCACTTCATAGGAACAAGTACTGCAGAACTGTAAATGAAACAGGCCCTCAAAATGTCTTGAGGGAGGTAAAGGCCAAAACATTTCAAAATGTGACACATACTTAAAGAGAACACTTTGAAGAACTAAGGGGTAATCACAGCTTGAAAAATAGCAAAGGACATGCCTTAAAGCTCAATTTCAACAGATTATGTGGCACATTCGAATTCAACCACAGAGAGGTATCAGCTCACACTTGTCAGAATAACCATCAGCAAGAAAACTACAAACAATAAATGCTGAAAGTGTTGTGGAGAAATGCATACCCTCAACTTCAAAGGGGACGTAACTTGGAAAGGGCCACGAATGAGAACAGAATGGAGGTGCCTTAAAAAGGTAAACATTGAGCTACTATATGATCCAGCAGGCCCACTCCTCGACGTAAAACCTAAGAAGAGAGAATTGGAAAGACACAGGCAGGCAAATCTGCACTGCACAGTATTACAATAGCCAAGATATGGAAGTAACCGAAAAGTCCACCAACAGATGGATGGACAAAGAAGAACTCCTCCATGTACAGATGGAATATTCGCTAGTGAAAAAAATGAAACAATGCCGTTTGCAGCACCATAGATGAGTCTAGACGTAATCACGCCACGTGTAGTAAGTGAGAAAGCAAAAGACACATATCCTATCATATCACTTTTAAGAGTTACTTAAAAATTGATACCAATGAAGATATTTCCACAGAGAAAGGCAATCACAGATTCATTAAAAAACTTATGGTTCACCAAATAGAAAGGGATGAGGATTGGATACATTGCCACATTGGGGTTAACAGAGATATACAAACCATGTGAAATATATAACCACCAAAGACGTACGGAAGACCAGGAGAAGACTACTCAACATTGTGTCATAACCTACATGGGAAAAGGATGCGAGGAACAATAGATACATGTATATGTGTGAAAGAACCACATCTTGCACACCTAGAACAAACAAACCATTGTAATCATATTTACTGGGATAAAAAATAAAAAGTAAACTACAAATATGAACAAGAAGTAATGAGACATAAACTTAAAGGGCTTTTCCCTGGCACATTCCATTCTAATTTACAACCTACAACACCACTTCCATTAAGGCTCTGTTTCCCTAGTAACCAAATATGGTAAAGGGGAAATGCTGCCACCTTGTGGCCGTTTCCTGCAAGAACAGCTTTAAACTCACAGCTAATGGTCACGTAACATTCCCAAGGACTCAGGGCTGTAAAGGACACCTGCCCTAAAAAATTGTGCTGAAGGAGGGAATGGACAAAACAATTCAAAACAGGCAAATGTTTCAAGAAGAGAGTATGAAGAGTTAAGTTTTACTCACGCTCTTTTAAAAAAAAAAGGAAAATGGATAAAAGCTCAACCTCAGGGAGTGTTAGACCCATGCAATCTAATCTACAAAAAGTTTCAACTTACACCAGTCGACTGAACATGAGCAAAAAGTCTACAAACAATAAATGCTGAAGGGGTTTTAGGGAACTGTGTACCCTCTACCTGCTGGTGAGACGTGAAGGGGTAACAGCCAATAATGAGAACAGAAAGGAGCTGTGTTTAAAAGTAAAACTGCAGGCACCATTCAATGCAGCAGGCGCACCATTGGACCTCTCACCTGAGAAGACAAGAATCGAGAAGACACAGGCCGCAAAAGCTGCAGTGCAGCCTTATTCACAATAGCCAAGACAGTGGAGCAATCAAAATGTCCAACAACAGGTGAATGGATAAAGAAGAAGTGGTCCATGTACACAATGGAATAATAGCCATGGAAAACAATGAACCACTGCTCTCTGAGGCACCACAAATGAGTCTGGAGATAATCACGAAACATGAGGTAAGTCGGAAAGCAAAAGACCTATATTCTATGATATCACTTATAGGCGTTATCTAATAACTGACACAAAGGAACATATTTCCACAGAGAAAGACACTCACAGACTTAGAAAACAAACTATGCTCATCTAAAAGGAAAGGTGGGGGGAGTGGATAAATTAAGATTAGTGTTACTATATGTATACAAACACATATTATATCCATATCTCAAAAAGACCAACCATATAGCAAGGGAGGTCTGCGGAACCGTCAGTAACATTTTACATGGGAAGAGGATCTGTACTTGAATAGACATCTATAATGTACAAACGAACCAGATGGTGTACACCTAGGACAAACAATATTCTAAGCTTTACCCCAATTAAAAAAAAATTTTAAAACCAAGAAGAAATAATGAGACATATACTTATGGGGCTTTCTCCATGCACATTCCAATGTAATTTACAAACTAGGAACACGACTTCCAGAAAGGCTCTGCTGCCCTAGTACCCAGATATGGGAATGGAGATATGCTGCCTGCTTGAGGCCACTTCCCACAACAGCAGATTTAAACCCATTGCTAAAGGTCACTAAATATTCACCAAACTTGCAGTTCGGTAAAAGACACCTGCTTTCTAAAAAAATTCTGGAGTGGAAAATCGACCAAAAATTTCAAAAGAGGGCAACCTTCCAAGAACACAATTTCAAGAGTTCTATTGTACTCCCAATTGTTTCCTTTTTTTTTTTAACAGAAAAGAAAACGGTGGAGAAAAATGATGAGTTTTACGAATTTTCAAAGACATGCAAACCCAAATTACAAAAACCTATCAGCTCACAGCAGCCAGAAGGGCCATTAGCATAAATGCTGCAAACAATATATGCTGAAGCGATTGTGGAGAAATGCGTACCCTCGATTCTAAGGGGGACGTGGTAAGAGCCACTAATGAAAACACAAAGAAGGTGCTTTGAAAAGGGAAACACGGTGCTACCAGTCAATCAATCACACCCACTGCTGGGCCTATCACCTGAGAAAAAATGAGAATCGAAAAGTCACAGCCTGGCAATCCTGCACTCCAACAATATTTACCATAGCCAACACTTGGAAGCAATGAAAATGTCCATCAACCGAGGAATGCACAAAGTAGAAGTGGTCCACGTACACAGTGGAAAATTACTCCAATAAAAAATAAAAATTAAATGTAAAAATCCAACAAAAGTAAGGAGACATCAGCTTGTGTGGGTTTGTCCGGGCACACTCCACTCTAATTTATAACCGAGAAACACCACAGGCCGCAAGGGCTTTTCCCTAGTTACCAGGGTGGGGGACATAGAAAGGCTGCCGCCCTCTGGCAGTTACCTGCAAAAGCAGCTTTAAAGCCTGTGCTAATGGTCACTTCATAGGAACAAGTACTGCAGAACTGTAAATGAAACAGGCCCTCAAAATGTCTTGAGGGAGGTAAAGGCCAAAACATTTCAAAATGTGACACATACTTAAAGAGAACACTTTGAAGAACTAAGGGGTAATCACAGCTTGAAAAATAGCAAAGGACATGCCTTAAAGCTCAATTTCAACAGATTATGTGGCACATTCGAATTCAACCACAGAGAGGTATCAGCTCACACTTGTCAGAATAACCATCAGCAAGAAAACTACAAACAATAAATGCTGAAAGTGTTGTGGAGAAATGCATACCCTCAACTTCAAAGGGGACGTAACTTGGAAAGGGCCACGAATGAGAACAGAATGGAGGTGCCTTAAAAAGGTAAACATTGAGCTACTATATGATCCAGCAGGCCCACTCCTCGACGTAAAACCTAAGAAGAGAGAATTGGAAAGACACAGGCAGGCAAATCTGCACTGCACAGTATTACAATAGCCAAGATATGGAAGTAACCGAAAAGTCCACCAACAGATGGATGGACAAAGAAGAACTCCTCCATGTACAGATGGAATATTCGCTAGTGAAAAAAATGAAACAATGCCGTTTGCAGCACCATAGATGAGTCTAGACGTAATCACGCCACGTGTAGTAAGTGAGAAAGCAAAAGACACATATCCTATCATATCACTTTTAAGAGTTACTTAAAAATTGATACCAATGAAGATATTTCCACAGAGAAAGGCAATCACAGATTCATTAAAAAACTTATGGTTCACCAAATAGAAAGGGATGAGGATTGGATACATTGCCACATTGGGGTTAACAGAGATATACAAACCATGTGAAATATATAACCACCAAAGACGTACGGAAGACCAGGAGAAGACTACTCAACATTGTGTCATAACCTACATGGGAAAAGGATGCGAGGAACAATAGATACATGTATATGTGTGAAAGAACCACATCTTGCACACCTAGAACAAACAAACCATTGTAATCATATTTACTGGGATAAAAAATAAAAAGTAAACTACAAATATGAACAAGAAGTAATGAGACATAAACTTAAAGGGCTTTTCCCTGGCACATTCCATTCTAATTTACAACCTACAACACCACTTCCATTAAGGCTCTGTTTCCCTAGTAACCAAATATGGTAAAGGGGAAATGCTGCCACCTTGTGGCCGTTTCCTGCAAGAACAGCTTTAAACTCACAGCTAATGGTCACTTAACATTCCCAAGGACTCAGGGCTGTAAAGGACACCTGCCCTAAAAAATTGTGCTGAAGGAGGGAATGGACAAAACAATTCAAAACAGGCAAATGTTTCAAGAAGAGAGTATGAAGAGTTAAGTTTTACTCACGCTCTTTTAAAAAAAAAGGAAAATGGATAAAAGCTCAACCTCAGGGAGTGTTAGACCCATGCAATCTAATCTACAAAAAGTTTCAACTTACACCAGTCGCCTGAACATGAGCAAAAAGTCTACAAACAATAAATGCTGAAAGGGTTTTAGAGAACTGTGTACCCTCTACCTGCTGGTGAGACGTGAAGGGGTAACAGCCAATAATGAGAACAGAAAGGAGCTGTGTTTAAAAGTAAAACTGCAGGCACCATTCAATGCAGCAGGCGCACCACTGGACCTCTCACCTGAGAAGACAAGAATCGAGAAGACACAGGCCGCAAAAGCTGCAGTGCAGCCTTATTCACAATAGCCAAGACAGTGGAGCAATCAAAATGTCCAACAACAGGTGAATGGATAAAGAAGAAGTGGTCCATGTACACAATGGAATAATAGCCATGGAAAACAATGAACCACTGCTCTCTGAGGCACCACAAATGAGTCTGGAGATAATCACGAAACATGAGGTAAGTCGGAAAGCAAAAGACCTATATTCTATGATATCACTTATAGGCGTTATCTAATAACTGACACAAAGGAACATATTTCCACAGAGAAAGACACTCACAGACTTAGAAAACAAACTATGCTCATCTAAAAGGAAAGGTGGGGGGAGTGGATAAATTAAGATTAGTGTTACTATATGTATACAAACACATATTATATCCATATCTCAAAAAGACCAACCATATAGCAAGGGAGGTCTGCGGAACCGTCAGTAACATTTTACATGGGAAGAGGATCTGTACTTGAATAGACATCTATAATGTACAAACGAACCAGATGGTGTACACCTAGGACAAACAATATTCTAAGCTTTACCCCAATTAAAAAAAAATTTTAAAACCAAGAAGAAATAATGAGACATATACTTATGGGGCTTTCTCCATGCACATTCCAATGTAATTTACAAACTAGGAACACGACTTCCAGAAAGGCTCTGCTGCCCTAGTACCCAGATATGGGAATGGAGATATGCTGCCTGCTTGAGGCCACTTCCCACAACAGCAGATTTAAACCCATTGCTAAAGGTCACTAAATATTCACCAAACTTGCAGTTCGGTAAAAGACACCTGCTTTCTAAAAAAATTCTGGAGTGGAAAATCGACCAAAAATTTCAAAAGAGGGCAACCTTCCAAGAACACAATTTCAAGAGTTCTATTGTACTCCCAATTGTTTCCTTTTTTTTTTTAACAGAAAAGAAAACGGTGGAGAAAAATGATGAGTTTTACGAATTTTCAAAGACATGCAAACCCAAATTACAAAAACCTATCAGCTCACAGCAGCCAGAAGGGCCATTAGCATAAATGCTGCAAACAATATATGCTGAAGCGATTGTGGAGAAATGCGTACCCTCGATTCTAAGGGGGACGTGGTAAGAGCCACTAATGAAAACACAAAGAAGGTGCTTTGAAAAGGGAAACACGGTGCTACCAGTCAATCAATCACACCCACTGCTGGGCCTATCACCTGAGAAAAAATGAGAATCGAAAAGTCACAGCCTGGCAATCCTGCACTCCAACAATATTTACCATAGCCAACACTTGGAAGCAATGAAAATGTCCATCAACCGAGGAATGCACAAAGTAGAAGTGGTCCACGTACACAGTGGAAAATTACTCCAATAAAAAATAAAAATTAAATGTAAAAATCCAACAAAAGTAAGGAGACATCAGCTTGTGTGGGTTTGTCCGGGCACACTCCACTCTAATTTATAACCGAGAAACACCACAGGCCGCAAGGGCTTTTCCCTAGTTACCAGGGTGGGGGACATAGAAAGGCTGCCGCCCTCTGGCAGTTACCTGCAAAAGCAGCTTTAAAGCCTGTGCTAATGGTCACTTCATAGGAACAAGTACTGCAGAACTGTAAATGAAACAGGCCCTCAAAATGTCTTGAGGGAGGTAAAGGCCAAAACATTTCAAAATGTGACACATACTTAAAGAGAACACTTTGAAGAACTAAGGGGTAATCACAGCTTGAAAAATAGCAAAGGACATGCCTTAAAGCTCAATTTCAACAGATTATGTGGCACATTCGAATTCAACCACAGAGAGGTATCAGCTCACACTTGTCAGAATAACCATCAGCAAGAAAACTACAAACAATAAATGCTGAAAGTGTTGTGGAGAAATGCATACCCTCAACTTCAAAGGGGACGTAACTTGGAAAGGGCCACGAATGAGAACAGAATGGAGGTGCCTTAAAAAGGTAAACATTGAGCTACTATATGATCCAGCAGGCCCACTCCTCGACGTAAAACCTAAGAAGAGAGAATTGGAAAGACACAGGCAGGCAAATCTGCACTGCACAGTATTACAATAGCCAAGATATGGAAGTAACCGAAAAGTCCACCAACAGATGGATGGACAAAGAAGAACTCCTCCATGTACAGATGGAATATTCGCTAGTGAAAAAAATGAAACAATGCCGTTTGCAGCACCATAGATGAGTCTAGACGTAATCACGCCACGTGTAGTAAGTGAGAAAGCAAAAGACACATATCCTATCATATCACTTTTAAGAGTTACTTAAAAATTGATACCAATGAAGATATTTCCACAGAGAAAGGCAATCACAGATTCATTAAAAAACTTATGGTTCACCAAATAGAAAGGGATGAGGATTGGATACATTGCCACATTGGGGTTAACAGAGATATACAAACCATGTGAAATATATAACCACCAAAGACGTACGGAAGACCAGGAGAAGACTACTCAACATTGTGTCATAACCTACATGGGAAAAGGATGCGAGGAACAATAGATACATGTATATGTGTGAAAGAACCACATCTTGCACACCTAGAACAAACAAACCATTGTAATCATATTTACTGGGATAAAAAATAAAAAGTAAACTACAAATATGAACAAGAAGTAATGAGACATAAACTTAAAGGGCTTTTCCCTGGCACATTCCATTCTAATTTACAACCTACAACACCACTTCCATTAAGGCTCTGTTTCCCTAGTAACCAAATATGGTAAAGGGGAAATGCTGCCACCTTGTGGCCGTTTCCTGCAAGAACAGCTTTAAACTCACAGCTAATGGTCACGTAACATTCCCAAGGACTCAGGGCTGTAAAGGACACCTGCCCTAAAAAATTGTGCTGAAGGAGGGAATGGACAAAACAATTCAAAACAGGCAAATGTTTCAAGAAGAGAGTATGAAGAGTTAAGTTTTACTCACGCTCTTTTAAAAAAAAAGGAAAATGGATAAAAGCTCAACCTCAGGGAGTGTTAGACCCATGCAATCTAATCTACAAAAAGTTTCAACTTACACCAGTCGCCTGAACATGAGCAAAAAGTCTACAAACAATAAATGCTGAAAGGGTTTTAGAGAACTGTGTACCCTCTACCTGCTGGTGAGACGTGAAGGGGTAACAGCCAATAATGAGAACAGAAAGGAGCTGTGTTTAAAAGTAAAACTGCAGGCACCATTCAATGCAGCAGGCGCACCACTGGACCTCTCACCTGAGAAGACAAGAATCGAGAAGACACAGGCCGCAAAAGCTGCAGTGCAGCCTTATTCACAATAGCCAAGACAGTGGAGCAATCAAAATGTCCAACAACAGGTGAATGGATAAAGAAGAAGTGGTCCATGTACACAATGGAATAATAGCCATGGAAAACAATGAACCACTGCTCTCTGAGGCACCACAAATGAGTCTGGAGATAATCACGAAACATGAGGTAAGTCGGAAAGCAAAAGACCTATATTCTATGATATCACTTATAGGCGTTATCTAATAACTGACACAAAGGAACATATTTCCACAGAGAAAGACACTCACAGACTTAGAAAACAAACTATGCTCATCTAAAAGGAAAGGTGGGGGGAGTGGATAAATTAAGATTAGTGTTACTATATGTATACAAACACATATTATATCCATATCTCAAAAAGACCAACCATATAGCAAGGGAGGTCTGCGGAACCGTCAGTAACATTTTACATGGGAAGAGGATCTGTACTTGAATAGACATCTATAATGTACAAACGAACCAGATGGTGTACACCTAGGACAAACAATATTCTAAGCTTTACCCCAATTAAAAAAAAATTTTAAAACCAAGAAGAAATAATGAGACATATACTTATGGGGCTTTCTCCATGCACATTCCAATGTAATTTACAAACTAGGAACACGACTTCCAGAAAGGCTCTGCTGCCCTAGTACCCAGATATGGGAATGGAGATATGCTGCCTGCTTGAGGCCACTTCCCACAACAGCAGATTTAAACCCATTGCTAAAGGTCACTAAATATTCACCAAACTTGCAGTTCGGTAAAAGACACCTGCTTTCTAAAAAAATTCTGGAGTGGAAAATCGACCAAAAATTTCAAAAGAGGGCAACCTTCCAAGAACACAATTTCAAGAGTTCTATTGTACTCCCAATTGTTTCCTTTTTTTTTTTAACAGAAAAGAAAACGGTGGAGAAAAATGATGAGTTTTACGAATTTTCAAAGACATGCAAACCCAAATTACAAAAACCTATCAGCTCACAGCAGCCAGAAGGGCCATTAGCATAAATGCTGCAAACAATATATGCTGAAGCGATTGTGGAGAAATGCGTACCCTCGATTCTAAGGGGGACGTGGTAAGAGCCACTAATGAAAACACAAAGAAGGTGCTTTGAAAAGGGAAACACGGTGCTACCAGTCAATCAATCACACCCACTGCTGGGCCTATCACCTGAGAAAAAATGAGAATCGAAAAGTCACAGCCTGGCAATCCTGCACTCCAACAATATTTACCATAGCCAACACTTGGAAGCAATGAAAATGTCCATCAACCGAGGAATGCACAAAGTAGAAGTGGTCCACGTACACAGTGGAAAATTACTCCAATAAAAAATAAAAATTAAATGTAAAAATCCAACAAAAGTAAGGAGACATCAGCTTGTGTGGGTTTGTCCGGGCACACTCCACTCTAATTTATAACCGAGAAACACCACAGGCCGCAAGGGCTTTTCCCTAGTTACCAGGGTGGGGGACATAGAAAGGCTGCCGCCCTCTGGCAGTTACCTGCAAAAGCAGCTTTAAAGCCTGTGCTAATGGTCACTTCATAGGAACAAGTACTGCAGAACTGTAAATGAAACAGGCCCTCAAAATGTCTTGAGGGAGGTAAAGGCCAAAACATTTCAAAATGTGACACATACTTAAAGAGAACACTTTGAAGAACTAAGGGGTAATCACAGCTTGAAAAATAGCAAAGGACATGCCTTAAAGCTCAATTTCAACAGATTATGTGGCACATTCGAATTCAACCACAGAGAGGTATCAGCTCACACTTGTCAGAATAACCATCAGCAAGAAAACTACAAACAATAAATGCTGAAAGTGTTGTGGAGAAATGCATACCCTCAACTTCAAAGGGGACGTAACTTGGAAAGGGCCACGAATGAGAACAGAATGGAGGTGCCTTAAAAAGGTAAACATTGAGCTACTATATGATCCAGCAGGCCCACTCCTCGACGTAAAACCTAAGAAGAGAGAATTGGAAAGACACAGGCAGGCAAATCTGCACTGCACAGTATTACAATAGCCAAGATATGGAAGTAACCGAAAAGTCCACCAACAGATGGATGGACAAAGAAGAACTCCTCCATGTACAGATGGAATATTCGCTAGTGAAAAAAATGAAACAATGCCGTTTGCAGCACCATAGATGAGTCTAGACGTAATCACGCCACGTGTAGTAAGTGAGAAAGCAAAAGACACATATCCTATCATATCACTTTTAAGAGTTACTTAAAAATTGATACCAATGAAGATATTTCCACAGAGAAAGGCAATCACAGATTCATTAAAAAACTTATGGTTCACCAAATAGAAAGGGATGAGGATTGGATACATTGCCACATTGGGGTTAACAGAGATATACAAACCATGTGAAATATATAACCACCAAAGACGTACGGAAGACCAGGAGAAGACTACTCAACATTGTGTCATAACCTACATGGGAAAAGGATGCGAGGAACAATAGATACATGTATATGTGTGAAAGAACCACATCTTGCACACCTAGAACAAACAAACCATTGTAATCATATTTACTGGGATAAAAAATAAAAAGTAAACTACAAATATGAACAAGAAGTAATGAGACATAAACTTAAAGGGCTTTTCCCTGGCACATTCCATTCTAATTTACAACCTACAACACCACTTCCATTAAGGCTCTGTTTCCCTAGTAACCAAATATGGTAAAGGGGAAATGCTGCCACCTTGTGGCCGTTTCCTGCAAGAACAGCTTTAAACTCACAGCTAATGGTCACGTAACATTCCCAAGGACTCAGGGCTGTAAAGGACACCTGCCCTAAAAAATTGTGCTGAAGGAGGGAATGGACAAAACAATTCAAAACAGGCAAATGTTTCAAGAAGAGAGTATGAAGAGTTAAGTTTTACTCACGCTCTTTTAAAAAAAAAAGGAAAATGGATAAAAGCTCAACCTCAGGGAGTGTTAGACCCATGCAATCTAATCTACAAAAAGTTTCAACTTACACCAGTCGACTGAACATGAGCAAAAAGTCTACAAACAATAAATGCTGAAGGGGTTTTAGGGAACTGTGTACCCTCTACCTGCTGGTGAGACGTGAAGGGGTAACAGCCAATAATGAGAACAGAAAGGAGCTGTGTTTAAAAGTAAAACTGCAGGCACCATTCAATGCAGCAGGCGCACCATTGGACCTCTCACCTGAGAAGACAAGAATCGAGAAGACACAGGCCGCAAAAGCTGCAGTGCAGCCTTATTCACAATAGCCAAGACAGTGGAGCAATCAAAATGTCCAACAACAGGTGAATGGATAAAGAAGAAGTGGTCCATGTACACAATGGAATAATAGCCATGGAAAACAATGAACCACTGCTCTCTGAGGCACCACAAATGAGTCTGGAGATAATCACGAAACATGAGGTAAGTCGGAAAGCAAAAGACCTATATTCTATGATATCACTTATAGGCGTTATCTAATAACTGACACAAAGGAACATATTTCCACAGAGAAAGACACTCACAGACTTAGAAAACAAACTATGCTCATCTAAAAGGAAAGGTGGGGGGAGTGGATAAATTAAGATTAGTGTTACTATATGTATACAAACACATATTATATCCATATCTCAAAAAGACCAACCATATAGCAAGGGAGGTCTGCGGAACCGTCAGTAACATTTTACATGGGAAGAGGATCTGTACTTGAATAGACATCTATAATGTACAAACGAACCAGATGGTGTACACCTAGGACAAACAATATTCTAAGCTTTACCCCAATTAAAAAAAAATTTTAAAACCAAGAAGAAATAATGAGACATATACTTATGGGGCTTTCTCCATGCACATTCCAATGTAATTTACAAACTAGGAACACGACTTCCAGAAAGGCTCTGCTGCCCTAGTACCCAGATATGGGAATGGAGATATGCTGCCTGCTTGAGGCCACTTCCCACAACAGCAGATTTAAACCCATTGCTAAAGGTCACTAAATATTCACCAAACTTGCAGTTCGGTAAAAGACACCTGCTTTCTAAAAAAATTCTGGAGTGGAAAATCGACCAAAAATTTCAAAAGAGGGCAACCTTCCAAGAACACAATTTCAAGAGTTCTATTGTACTCCCAATTGTTTCCTTTTTTTTTTTAACAGAAAAGAAAACGGTGGAGAAAAATGATGAGTTTTACGAATTTTCAAAGACATGCAAACCCAAATTACAAAAACCTATCAGCTCACAGCAGCCAGAAGGGCCATTAGCATAAATGCTGCAAACAATATATGCTGAAGCGATTGTGGAGAAATGCGTACCCTCGATTCTAAGGGGGACGTGGTAAGAGCCACTAATGAAAACACAAAGAAGGTGCTTTGAAAAGGGAAACACGGTGCTACCAGTCAATCAATCACACCCACTGCTGGGCCTATCACCTGAGAAAAAATGAGAATCGAAAAGTCACAGCCTGGCAATCCTGCACTCCAACAATATTTACCATAGCCAACACTTGGAAGCAATGAAAATGTCCATCAACCGAGGAATGCACAAAGTAGAAGTGGTCCACGTACACAGTGGAAAATTACTCCAATAAAAAATAAAAATTAAATGTAAAAATCCAACAAAAGTAAGGAGACATCAGCTTGTGTGGGTTTGTCCGGGCACACTCCACTCTAATTTATAACCGAGAAACACCACAGGCCGCAAGGGCTTTTCCCTAGTTACCAGGGTGGGGGACATAGAAAGGCTGCCGCCCTCTGGCAGTTACCTGCAAAAGCAGCTTTAAAGCCTGTGCTAATGGTCACTTCATAGGAACAAGTACTGCAGAACTGTAAATGAAACAGGCCCTCAAAATGTCTTGAGGGAGGTAAAGGCCAAAACATTTCAAAATGTGACACATACTTAAAGAGAACACTTTGAAGAACTAAGGGGTAATCACAGCTTGAAAAATAGCAAAGGACATGCCTTAAAGCTCAATTTCAACAGATTATGTGGCACATTCGAATTCAACCACAGAGAGGTATCAGCTCACACTTGTCAGAATAACCATCAGCAAGAAAACTACAAACAATAAATGCTGAAAGTGTTGTGGAGAAATGCATACCCTCAACTTCAAAGGGGACGTAACTTGGAAAGGGCCACGAATGAGAACAGAATGGAGGTGCCTTAAAAAGGTAAACATTGAGCTACTATATGATCCAGCAGGCCCACTCCTCGACGTAAAACCTAAGAAGAGAGAATTGGAAAGACACAGGCAGGCAAATCTGCACTGCACAGTATTACAATAGCCAAGATATGGAAGTAACCGAAAAGTCCACCAACAGATGGATGGACAAAGAAGAACTCCTCCATGTACAGATGGAATATTCGCTAGTGAAAAAAATGAAACAATGCCGTTTGCAGCACCATAGATGAGTCTAGACGTAATCACGCCACGTGTAGTAAGTGAGAAAGCAAAAGACACATATCCTATCATATCACTTTTAAGAGTTACTTAAAAATTGATACCAATGAAGATATTTCCACAGAGAAAGGCAATCACAGATTCATTAAAAAACTTATGGTTCACCAAATAGAAAGGGATGAGGATTGGATACATTGCCACATTGGGGTTAACAGAGATATACAAACCATGTGAAATATATAACCACCAAAGACGTACGGAAGACCAGGAGAAGACTACTCAACATTGTGTCATAACCTACATGGGAAAAGGATGCGAGGAACAATAGATACATGTATATGTGTGAAAGAACCACATCTTGCACACCTAGAACAAACAAACCATTGTAATCATATTTACTGGGATAAAAAATAAAAAGTAAACTACAAATATGAACAAGAAGTAATGAGACATAAACTTAAAGGGCTTTTCCCTGGCACATTCCATTCTAATTTACAACCTACAACACCACTTCCATTAAGGCTCTGTTTCCCTAGTAACCAAATATGGTAAAGGGGAAATGCTGCCACCTTGTGGCCGTTTCCTGCAAGAACAGCTTTAAACTCACAGCTAATGGTCACGTAACATTCCCAAGGACTCAGGGCTGTAAAGGACACCTGCCCTAAAAAATTGTGCTGAAGGAGGGAATGGACAAAACAATTCAAAACAGGCAAATGTTTCAAGAAGAGAGTATGAAGAGTTAAGTTTTACTCACGCTCTTTTAAAAAAAAAAGGAAAATGGATAAAAGCTCAACCTCAGGGAGTGTTAGACCCATGCAATCTAATCTACAAAAAGTTTCAACTTACACCAGTCGACTGAACATGAGCAAAAAGTCTACAAACAATAAATGCTGAAGGGGTTTTAGGGAACTGTGTACCCTCTACCTGCTGGTGAGACGTGAAGGGGTAACAGCCAATAATGAGAACAGAAAGGAGCTGTGTTTAAAAGTAAAACTGCAGGCACCATTCAATGCAGCAGGCGCACCATTGGACCTCTCACCTGAGAAGACAAGAATCGAGAAGACACAGGCCGCAAAAGCTGCAGTGCAGCCTTATTCACAATAGCCAAGACAGTGGAGCAATCAAAATGTCCAACAACAGGTGAATGGATAAAGAAGAAGTGGTCCATGTACACAATGGAATAATAGCCATGGAAAACAATGAACCACTGCTCTCTGAGGCACCACAAATGAGTCTGGAGATAATCACGAAACATGAGGTAAGTCGGAAAGCAAAAGACCTATATTCTATGATATCACTTATAGGCGTTATCTAATAACTGACACAAAGGAACATATTTCCACAGAGAAAGACACTCACAGACTTAGAAAACAAACTATGCTCATCTAAAAGGAAAGGTGGGGGGAGTGGATAAATTAAGATTAGTGTTACTATATGTATACAAACACATATTATATCCATATCTCAAAAAGACCAACCATATAGCAAGGGAGGTCTGCGGAACCGTCAGTAACATTTTACATGGGAAGAGGATCTGTACTTGAATAGACATCTATAATGTACAAACGAACCAGATGGTGTACACCTAGGACAAACAATATTCTAAGCTTTACCCCAATTAAAAAAAAATTTTAAAACCAAGAAGAAATAATGAGACATATACTTATGGGGCTTTCTCCATGCACATTCCAATGTAATTTACAAACTAGGAACACGACTTCCAGAAAGGCTCTGCTGCCCTAGTACCCAGATATGGGAATGGAGATATGCTGCCTGCTTGAGGCCACTTCCCACAACAGCAGATTTAAACCCATTGCTAAAGGTCACTAAATATTCACCAAACTTGCAGTTCGGTAAAAGACACCTGCTTTCTAAAAAAATTCTGGAGTGGAAAATCGACCAAAAATTTCAAAAGAGGGCAACCTTCCAAGAACACAATTTCAAGAGTTCTATTGTACTCCCAATTGTTTCCTTTTTTTTTTTAACAGAAAAGAAAACGGTGGAGAAAAATGATGAGTTTTACGAATTTTCAAAGACATGCAAACCCAAATTACAAAAACCTATCAGCTCACAGCAGCCAGAAGGGCCATTAGCATAAATGCTGCAAACAATATATGCTGAAGCGATTGTGGAGAAATGCGTACCCTCGATTCTAAGGGGGACGTGGTAAGAGCCACTAATGAAAACACAAAGAAGGTGCTTTGAAAAGGGAAACACGGTGCTACCAGTCAATCAATCACACCCACTGCTGGGCCTATCACCTGAGAAAAAATGAGAATCGAAAAGTCACAGCCTGGCAATCCTGCACTCCAACAATATTTACCATAGCCAACACTTGGAAGCAATGAAAATGTCCATCAACCGAGGAATGCACAAAGTAGAAGTGGTCCACGTACACAGTGGAAAATTACTCCAATAAAAAATAAAAATTAAATGTAAAAATCCAACAAAAGTAAGGAGACATCAGCTTGTGTGGGTTTGTCCGGGCACACTCCACTCTAATTTATAACCGAGAAACACCACAGGCCGCAAGGGCTTTTCCCTAGTTACCAGGGTGGGGGACATAGAAAGGCTGCCGCCCTCTGGCAGTTACCTGCAAAAGCAGCTTTAAAGCCTGTGCTAATGGTCACTTCATAGGAACAAGTACTGCAGAACTGTAAATGAAACAGGCCCTCAAAATGTCTTGAGGGAGGTAAAGGCCAAAACATTTCAAAATGTGACACATACTTAAAGAGAACACTTTGAAGAACTAAGGGGTAATCACAGCTTGAAAAATAGCAAAGGACATGCCTTAAAGCTCAATTTCAACAGATTATGTGGCACATTCGAATTCAACCACAGAGAGGTATCAGCTCACACTTGTCAGAATAACCATCAGCAAGAAAACTACAAACAATAAATGCTGAAAGTGTTGTGGAGAAATGCATACCCTCAACTTCAAAGGGGACGTAACTTGGAAAGGGCCACGAATGAGAACAGAATGGAGGTGCCTTAAAAAGGTAAACATTGAGCTACTATATGATCCAGCAGGCCCACTCCTCGACGTAAAACCTAAGAAGAGAGAATTGGAAAGACACAGGCAGGCAAATCTGCACTGCACAGTATTACAATAGCCAAGATATGGAAGTAACCGAAAAGTCCACCAACAGATGGATGGACAAAGAAGAACTCCTCCATGTACAGATGGAATATTCGCTAGTGAAAAAAATGAAACAATGCCGTTTGCAGCACCATAGATGAGTCTAGACGTAATCACGCCACGTGTAGTAAGTGAGAAAGCAAAAGACACATATCCTATCATATCACTTTTAAGAGTTACTTAAAAATTGATACCAATGAAGATATTTCCACAGAGAAAGGCAATCACAGATTCATTAAAAAACTTATGGTTCACCAAATAGAAAGGGATGAGGATTGGATACATTGCCACATTGGGGTTAACAGAGATATACAAACCATGTGAAATATATAACCACCAAAGACGTACGGAAGACCAGGAGAAGACTACTCAACATTGTGTCATAACCTACATGGGAAAAGGATGCGAGGAACAATAGATACATGTATATGTGTGAAAGAACCACATCTTGCACACCTAGAACAAACAAACCATTGTAATCATATTTACTGGGATAAAAAATAAAAAGTAAACTACAAATATGAACAAGAAGTAATGAGACATAAACTTAAAGGGCTTTTCCCTGGCACATTCCATTCTAATTTACAACCTACAACACCACTTCCATTAAGGCTCTGTTTCCCTAGTAACCAAATATGGTAAAGGGGAAATGCTGCCACCTTGTGGCCGTTTCCTGCAAGAACAGCTTTAAACTCACAGCTAATGGTCACTTAACATTCCCAAGGACTCAGGGCTGTAAAGGACACCTGCCCTAAAAAATTGTGCTGAAGGAGGGAATGGACAAAACAATTCAAAACAGGCAAATGTTTCAAGAAGAGAGTATGAAGAGTTAAGTTTTACTCACGCTCTTTTAAAAAAAAAGGAAAATGGATAAAAGCTCAACCTCAGGGAGTGTTAGACCCATGCAATCTAATCTACAAAAAGTTTCAACTTACACCAGTCGCCTGAACATGAGCAAAAAGTCTACAAACAATAAATGCTGAAAGGGTTTTAGAGAACTGTGTACCCTCTACCTGCTGGTGAGACGTGAAGGGGTAACAGCCAATAATGAGAACAGAAAGGAGCTGTGTTTAAAAGTAAAACTGCAGGCACCATTCAATGCAGCAGGCGCACCACTGGACCTCTCACCTGAGAAGACAAGAATCGAGAAGACACAGGCCGCAAAAGCTGCAGTGCAGCCTTATTCACAATAGCCAAGACAGTGGAGCAATCAAAATGTCCAACAACAGGTGAATGGATAAAGAAGAAGTGGTCCATGTACACAATGGAATAATAGCCATGGAAAACAATGAACCACTGCTCTCTGAGGCACCACAAATGAGTCTGGAGATAATCACGAAACATGAGGTAAGTCGGAAAGCAAAAGACCTATATTCTATGATATCACTTATAGGCGTTATCTAATAACTGACACAAAGGAACATATTTCCACAGAGAAAGACACTCACAGACTTAGAAAACAAACTATGCTCATCTAAAAGGAAAGGTGGGGGGAGTGGATAAATTAAGATTAGTGTTACTATATGTATACAAACACATATTATATCCATATCTCAAAAAGACCAACCATATAGCAAGGGAGGTCTGCGGAACCGTCAGTAACATTTTACATGGGAAGAGGATCTGTACTTGAATAGACATCTATAATGTACAAACGAACCAGATGGTGTACACCTAGGACAAACAATATTCTAAGCTTTACCCCAATTAAAAAAAAATTTTAAAACCAAGAAGAAATAATGAGACATATACTTATGGGGCTTTCTCCATGCACATTCCAATGTAATTTACAAACTAGGAACACGACTTCCAGAAAGGCTCTGCTGCCCTAGTACCCAGATATGGGAATGGAGATATGCTGCCTGCTTGAGGCCACTTCCCACAACAGCAGATTTAAACCCATTGCTAAAGGTCACTAAATATTCACCAAACTTGCAGTTCGGTAAAAGACACCTGCTTTCTAAAAAAATTCTGGAGTGGAAAATCGACCAAAAATTTCAAAAGAGGGCAACCTTCCAAGAACACAATTTCAAGAGTTCTATTGTACTCCCAATTGTTTCCTTTTTTTTTTTAACAGAAAAGAAAACGGTGGAGAAAAATGATGAGTTTTACGAATTTTCAAAGACATGCAAACCCAAATTACAAAAACCTATCAGCTCACAGCAGCCAGAAGGGCCATTAGCATAAATGCTGCAAACAATATATGCTGAAGCGATTGTGGAGAAATGCGTACCCTCGATTCTAAGGGGGACGTGGTAAGAGCCACTAATGAAAACACAAAGAAGGTGCTTTGAAAAGGGAAACACGGTGCTACCAGTCAATCAATCACACCCACTGCTGGGCCTATCACCTGAGAAAAAATGAGAATCGAAAAGTCACAGCCTGGCAATCCTGCACTCCAACAATATTTACCATAGCCAACACTTGGAAGCAATGAAAATGTCCATCAACCGAGGAATGCACAAAGTAGAAGTGGTCCACGTACACAGTGGAAAATTACTCCAATAAAAAATAAAAATTAAATGTAAAAATCCAACAAAAGTAAGGAGACATCAGCTTGTGTGGGTTTGTCCGGGCACACTCCACTCTAATTTATAACCGAGAAACACCACAGGCCGCAAGGGCTTTTCCCTAGTTACCAGGGTGGGGGACATAGAAAGGCTGCCGCCCTCTGGCAGTTACCTGCAAAAGCAGCTTTAAAGCCTGTGCTAATGGTCACTTCATAGGAACAAGTACTGCAGAACTGTAAATGAAACAGGCCCTCAAAATGTCTTGAGGGAGGTAAAGGCCAAAACATTTCAAAATGTGACACATACTTAAAGAGAACACTTTGAAGAACTAAGGGGTAATCACAGCTTGAAAAATAGCAAAGGACATGCCTTAAAGCTCAATTTCAACAGATTATGTGGCACATTCGAATTCAACCACAGAGAGGTATCAGCTCACACTTGTCAGAATAACCATCAGCAAGAAAACTACAAACAATAAATGCTGAAAGTGTTGTGGAGAAATGCATACCCTCAACTTCAAAGGGGACGTAACTTGGAAAGGGCCACGAATGAGAACAGAATGGAGGTGCCTTAAAAAGGTAAACATTGAGCTACTATATGATCCAGCAGGCCCACTCCTCGACGTAAAACCTAAGAAGAGAGAATTGGAAAGACACAGGCAGGCAAATCTGCACTGCACAGTATTACAATAGCCAAGATATGGAAGTAACCGAAAAGTCCACCAACAGATGGATGGACAAAGAAGAACTCCTCCATGTACAGATGGAATATTCGCTAGTGAAAAAAATGAAACAATGCCGTTTGCAGCACCATAGATGAGTCTAGACGTAATCACGCCACGTGTAGTAAGTGAGAAAGCAAAAGACACATATCCTATCATATCACTTTTAAGAGTTACTTAAAAATTGATACCAATGAAGATATTTCCACAGAGAAAGGCAATCACAGATTCATTAAAAAACTTATGGTTCACCAAATAGAAAGGGATGAGGATTGGATACATTGCCACATTGGGGTTAACAGAGATATACAAACCATGTGAAATATATAACCACCAAAGACGTACGGAAGACCAGGAGAAGACTACTCAACATTGTGTCATAACCTACATGGGAAAAGGATGCGAGGAACAATAGATACATGTATATGTGTGAAAGAACCACATCTTGCACACCTAGAACAAACAAACCATTGTAATCATATTTACTGGGATAAAAAATAAAAAGTAAACTACAAATATGAACAAGAAGTAATGAGACATAAACTTAAAGGGCTTTTCCCTGGCACATTCCATTCTAATTTACAACCTACAACACCACTTCCATTAAGGCTCTGTTTCCCTAGTAACCAAATATGGTAAAGGGGAAATGCTGCCACCTTGTGGCCGTTTCCTGCAAGAACAGCTTTAAACTCACAGCTAATGGTCACGTAACATTCCCAAGGACTCAGGGCTGTAAAGGACACCTGCCCTAAAAAATTGTGCTGAAGGAGGGAATGGACAAAACAATTCAAAACAGGCAAATGTTTCAAGAAGAGAGTATGAAGAGTTAAGTTTTACTCACGCTCTTTTAAAAAAAAAGGAAAATGGATAAAAGCTCAACCTCAGGGAGTGTTAGACCCATGCAATCTAATCTACAAAAAGTTTCAACTTACACCAGTCGCCTGAACATGAGCAAAAAGTCTACAAACAATAAATGCTGAAAGGGTTTTAGAGAACTGTGTACCCTCTACCTGCTGGTGAGACGTGAAGGGGTAACAGCCAATAATGAGAACAGAAAGGAGCTGTGTTTAAAAGTAAAACTGCAGGCACCATTCAATGCAGCAGGCGCACCACTGGACCTCTCACCTGAGAAGACAAGAATCGAGAAGACACAGGCCGCAAAAGCTGCAGTGCAGCCTTATTCACAATAGCCAAGACAGTGGAGCAATCAAAATGTCCAACAACAGGTGAATGGATAAAGAAGAAGTGGTCCATGTACACAATGGAATAATAGCCATGGAAAACAATGAACCACTGCTCTCTGAGGCACCACAAATGAGTCTGGAGATAATCACGAAACATGAGGTAAGTCGGAAAGCAAAAGACCTATATTCTATGATATCACTTATAGGCGTTATCTAATAACTGACACAAAGGAACATATTTCCACAGAGAAAGACACTCACAGACTTAGAAAACAAACTATGCTCATCTAAAAGGAAAGGTGGGGGGAGTGGATAAATTAAGATTAGTGTTACTATATGTATACAAACACATATTATATCCATATCTCAAAAAGACCAACCATATAGCAAGGGAGGTCTGCGGAACCGTCAGTAACATTTTACATGGGAAGAGGATCTGTACTTGAATAGACATCTATAATGTACAAACGAACCAGATGGTGTACACCTAGGACAAACAATATTCTAAGCTTTACCCCAATTAAAAAAAAATTTTAAAACCAAGAAGAAATAATGAGACATATACTTATGGGGCTTTCTCCATGCACATTCCAATGTAATTTACAAACTAGGAACACGACTTCCAGAAAGGCTCTGCTGCCCTAGTACCCAGATATGGGAATGGAGATATGCTGCCTGCTTGAGGCCACTTCCCACAACAGCAGATTTAAACCCATTGCTAAAGGTCACTAAATATTCACCAAACTTGCAGTTCGGTAAAAGACACCTGCTTTCTAAAAAAATTCTGGAGTGGAAAATCGACCAAAAATTTCAAAAGAGGGCAACCTTCCAAGAACACAATTTCAAGAGTTCTATTGTACTCCCAATTGTTTCCTTTTTTTTTTTAACAGAAAAGAAAACGGTGGAGAAAAATGATGAGTTTTACGAATTTTCAAAGACATGCAAACCCAAATTACAAAAACCTATCAGCTCACAGCAGCCAGAAGGGCCATTAGCATAAATGCTGCAAACAATATATGCTGAAGCGATTGTGGAGAAATGCGTACCCTCGATTCTAAGGGGGACGTGGTAAGAGCCACTAATGAAAACACAAAGAAGGTGCTTTGAAAAGGGAAACACGGTGCTACCAGTCAATCAATCACACCCACTGCTGGGCCTATCACCTGAGAAAAAATGAGAATCGAAAAGTCACAGCCTGGCAATCCTGCACTCCAACAATATTTACCATAGCCAACACTTGGAAGCAATGAAAATGTCCATCAACCGAGGAATGCACAAAGTAGAAGTGGTCCACGTACACAGTGGAAAATTACTCCAATAAAAAATAAAAATTAAATGTAAAAATCCAACAAAAGTAAGGAGACATCAGCTTGTGTGGGTTTGTCCGGGCACACTCCACTCTAATTTATAACCGAGAAACACCACAGGCCGCAAGGGCTTTTCCCTAGTTACCAGGGTGGGGGACATAGAAAGGCTGCCGCCCTCTGGCAGTTACCTGCAAAAGCAGCTTTAAAGCCTGTGCTAATGGTCACTTCATAGGAACAAGTACTGCAGAACTGTAAATGAAACAGGCCCTCAAAATGTCTTGAGGGAGGTAAAGGCCAAAACATTTCAAAATGTGACACATACTTAAAGAGAACACTTTGAAGAACTAAGGGGTAATCACAGCTTGAAAAATAGCAAAGGACATGCCTTAAAGCTCAATTTCAACAGATTATGTGGCACATTCGAATTCAACCACAGAGAGGTATCAGCTCACACTTGTCAGAATAACCATCAGCAAGAAAACTACAAACAATAAATGCTGAAAGTGTTGTGGAGAAATGCATACCCTCAACTTCAAAGGGGACGTAACTTGGAAAGGGCCACGAATGAGAACAGAATGGAGGTGCCTTAAAAAGGTAAACATTGAGCTACTATATGATCCAGCAGGCCCACTCCTCGACGTAAAACCTAAGAAGAGAGAATTGGAAAGACACAGGCAGGCAAATCTGCACTGCACAGTATTACAATAGCCAAGATATGGAAGTAACCGAAAAGTCCACCAACAGATGGATGGACAAAGAAGAACTCCTCCATGTACAGATGGAATATTCGCTAGTGAAAAAAATGAAACAATGCCGTTTGCAGCACCATAGATGAGTCTAGACGTAATCACGCCACGTGTAGTAAGTGAGAAAGCAAAAGACACATATCCTATCATATCACTTTTAAGAGTTACTTAAAAATTGATACCAATGAAGATATTTCCACAGAGAAAGGCAATCACAGATTCATTAAAAAACTTATGGTTCACCAAATAGAAAGGGATGAGGATTGGATACATTGCCACATTGGGGTTAACAGAGATATACAAACCATGTGAAATATATAACCACCAAAGACGTACGGAAGACCAGGAGAAGACTACTCAACATTGTGTCATAACCTACATGGGAAAAGGATGCGAGGAACAATAGATACATGTATATGTGTGAAAGAACCACATCTTGCACACCTAGAACAAACAAACCATTGTAATCATATTTACTGGGATAAAAAATAAAAAGTAAACTACAAATATGAACAAGAAGTAATGAGACATAAACTTAAAGGGCTTTTCCCTGGCACATTCCATTCTAATTTACAACCTACAACACCACTTCCATTAAGGCTCTGTTTCCCTAGTAACCAAATATGGTAAAGGGGAAATGCTGCCACCTTGTGGCCGTTTCCTGCAAGAACAGCTTTAAACTCACAGCTAATGGTCACGTAACATTCCCAAGGACTCAGGGCTGTAAAGGACACCTGCCCTAAAAAATTGTGCTGAAGGAGGGAATGGACAAAACAATTCAAAACAGGCAAATGTTTCAAGAAGAGAGTATGAAGAGTTAAGTTTTACTCACGCTCTTTTAAAAAAAAAAGGAAAATGGATAAAAGCTCAACCTCAGGGAGTGTTAGACCCATGCAATCTAATCTACAAAAAGTTTCAACTTACACCAGTCGACTGAACATGAGCAAAAAGTCTACAAACAATAAATGCTGAAGGGGTTTTAGGGAACTGTGTACCCTCTACCTGCTGGTGAGACGTGAAGGGGTAACAGCCAATAATGAGAACAGAAAGGAGCTGTGTTTAAAAGTAAAACTGCAGGCACCATTCAATGCAGCAGGCGCACCACTGGACCTCTCACCTGAGAAGACAAGAATCGAGAAGACACAGGCCGCAAAAGCTGCAGTGCAGCCTTATTCACAATAGCCAAGACAGTGGAGCAATCAAAATGTCCAACAACAGGTGAATGGATAAAGAAGAAGTGGTCCATGTACACAATGGAATAATAGCCATGGAAAACAATGAACCACTGCTCTCTGAGGCACCACAAATGAGTCTGGAGATAATCACGAAACATGAGGTAAGTCGGAAAGCAAAAGACCTATATTCTATGATATCACTTATAGGCGTTATCTAATAACTGACACAAAGGAACATATTTCCACAGAGAAAGACACTCACAGACTTAGAAAACAAACTATGCTCATCTAAAAGGAAAGGTGGGGGGAGTGGATAAATTAAGATTAGTGTTACTATATGTATACAAACACATATTATATCCATATCTCAAAAAGACCAACCATATAGCAAGGGAGGTCTGCGGAACCGTCAGTAACATTTTACATGGGAAGAGGATCTGTACTTGAATAGACATCTATAATGTACAAACGAACCAGATGGTGTACACCTAGGACAAACAATATTCTAAGCTTTACCCCAATTAAAAAAAAATTTTAAAACCAAGAAGAAATAATGAGACATATACTTATGGGGCTTTCTCCATGCACATTCCAATGTAATTTACAAACTAGGAACACGACTTCCAGAAAGGCTCTGCTGCCCTAGTACCCAGATATGGGAATGGAGATATGCTGCCTGCTTGAGGCCACTTCCCACAACAGCAGATTTAAACCCATTGCTAAAGGTCACTAAATATTCACCAAACTTGCAGTTCGGTAAAAGACACCTGCTTTCTAAAAAAATTCTGGAGTGGAAAATCGACCAAAAATTTCAAAAGAGGGCAACCTTCCAAGAACACAATTTCAAGAGTTCTATTGTACTCCCAATTGTTTCCTTTTTTTTTTTAACAGAAAAGAAAACGGTGGAGAAAAATGATGAGTTTTACGAATTTTCAAAGACATGCAAACCCAAATTACAAAAACCTATCAGCTCACAGCAGCCAGAAGGGCCATTAGCATAAATGCTGCAAACAATATATGCTGAAGCGATTGTGGAGAAATGCGTACCCTCGATTCTAAGGGGGACGTGGTAAGAGCCACTAATGAAAACACAAAGAAGGTGCTTTGAAAAGGGAAACACGGTGCTACCAGTCAATCAATCACACCCACTGCTGGGCCTATCACCTGAGAAAAAATGAGAATCGAAAAGTCACAGCCTGGCAATCCTGCACTCCAACAATATTTACCATAGCCAACACTTGGAAGCAATGAAAATGTCCATCAACCGAGGAATGCACAAAGTAGAAGTGGTCCACGTACACAGTGGAAAATTACTCCAATAAAAAATAAAAATTAAATGTAAAAATCCAACAAAAGTAAGGAGACATCAGCTTGTGTGGGTTTGTCCGGGCACACTCCACTCTAATTTATAACCGAGAAACACCACAGGCCGCAAGGGCTTTTCCCTAGTTACCAGGGTGGGGGACATAGAAAGGCTGCCGCCCTCTGGCAGTTACCTGCAAAAGCAGCTTTAAAGCCTGTGCTAATGGTCACTTCATAGGAACAAGTACTGCAGAACTGTAAATGAAACAGGCCCTCAAAATGTCTTGAGGGAGGTAAAGGCCAAAACATTTCAAAATGTGACACATACTTAAAGAGAACACTTTGAAGAACTAAGGGGTAATCACAGCTTGAAAAATAGCAAAGGACATGCCTTAAAGCTCAATTTCAACAGATTATGTGGCACATTCGAATTCAACCACAGAGAGGTATCAGCTCACACTTGTCAGAATAACCATCAGCAAGAAAACTACAAACAATAAATGCTGAAAGTGTTGTGGAGAAATGCATACCCTCAACTTCAAAGGGGACGTAACTTGGAAAGGGCCACGAATGAGAACAGAATGGAGGTGCCTTAAAAAGGTAAACATTGAGCTACTATATGATCCAGCAGGCCCACTCCTCGACGTAAAACCTAAGAAGAGAGAATTGGAAAGACACAGGCAGGCAAATCTGCACTGCACAGTATTACAATAGCCAAGATATGGAAGTAACCGAAAAGTCCACCAACAGATGGATGGACAAAGAAGAACTCCTCCATGTACAGATGGAATATTCGCTAGTGAAAAAAATGAAACAATGCCGTTTGCAGCACCATAGATGAGTCTAGACGTAATCACGCCACGTGTAGTAAGTGAGAAAGCAAAAGACACATATCCTATCATATCACTTTTAAGAGTTACTTAAAAATTGATACCAATGAAGATATTTCCACAGAGAAAGGCAATCACAGATTCATTAAAAAACTTATGGTTCACCAAATAGAAAGGGATGAGGATTGGATACATTGCCACATTGGGGTTAACAGAGATATACAAACCATGTGAAATATATAACCACCAAAGACGTACGGAAGACCAGGAGAAGACTACTCAACATTGTGTCATAACCTACATGGGAAAAGGATGCGAGGAACAATAGATACATGTATATGTGTGAAAGAACCACATCTTGCACACCTAGAACAAACAAACCATTGTAATCATATTTACTGGGATAAAAAATAAAAAGTAAACTACAAATATGAACAAGAAGTAATGAGACATAAACTTAAAGGGCTTTTCCCTGGCACATTCCATTCTAATTTACAACCTACAACACCACTTCCATTAAGGCTCTGTTTCCCTAGTAACCAAATATGGTAAAGGGGAAATGCTGCCACCTTGTGGCCGTTTCCTGCAAGAACAGCTTTAAACTCACAGCTAATGGTCACGTAACATTCCCAAGGACTCAGGGCTGTAAAGGACACCTGCCCTAAAAAATTGTGCTGAAGGAGGGAATGGACAAAACAATTCAAAACAGGCAAATGTTTCAAGAAGAGAGTATGAAGAGTTAAGTTTTACTCACGCTCTTTTAAAAAAAAAAGGAAAATGGATAAAAGCTCAACCTCAGGGAGTGTTAGACCCATGCAATCTAATCTACAAAAAGTTTCAACTTACACCAGTCGACTGAACATGAGCAAAAAGTCTACAAACAATAAATGCTGAAGGGGTTTTAGGGAACTGTGTACCCTCTACCTGCTGGTGAGACGTGAAGGGGTAACAGCCAATAATGAGAACAGAAAGGAGCTGTGTTTAAAAGTAAAACTGCAGGCACCATTCAATGCAGCAGGCGCACCATTGGACCTCTCACCTGAGAAGACAAGAATCGAGAAGACACAGGCCGCAAAAGCTGCAGTGCAGCCTTATTCACAATAGCCAAGACAGTGGAGCAATCAAAATGTCCAACAACAGGTGAATGGATAAAGAAGAAGTGGTCCATGTACACAATGGAATAATAGCCATGGAAAACAATGAACCACTGCTCTCTGAGGCACCACAAATGAGTCTGGAGATAATCACGAAACATGAGGTAAGTCGGAAAGCAAAAGACCTATATTCTATGATATCACTTATAGGCGTTATCTAATAACTGACACAAAGGAACATATTTCCACAGAGAAAGACACTCACAGACTTAGAAAACAAACTATGCTCATCTAAAAGGAAAGGTGGGGGGAGTGGATAAATTAAGATTAGTGTTACTATATGTATACAAACACATATTATATCCATATCTCAAAAAGACCAACCATATAGCAAGGGAGGTCTGCGGAACCGTCAGTAACATTTTACATGGGAAGAGGATCTGTACTTGAATAGACATCTATAATGTACAAACGAACCAGATGGTGTACACCTAGGACAAACAATATTCTAAGCTTTACCCCAATTAAAAAAAAATTTTAAAACCAAGAAGAAATAATGAGACATATACTTATGGGGCTTTCTCCATGCACATTCCAATGTAATTTACAAACTAGGAACACGACTTCCAGAAAGGCTCTGCTGCCCTAGTACCCAGATATGGGAATGGAGATATGCTGCCTGCTTGAGGCCACTTCCCACAACAGCAGATTTAAACCCATTGCTAAAGGTCACTAAATATTCACCAAACTTGCAGTTCGGTAAAAGACACCTGCTTTCTAAAAAAATTCTGGAGTGGAAAATCGACCAAAAATTTCAAAAGAGGGCAACCTTCCAAGAACACAATTTCAAGAGTTCTATTGTACTCCCAATTGTTTCCTTTTTTTTTTTAACAGAAAAGAAAACGGTGGAGAAAAATGATGAGTTTTACGAATTTTCAAAGACATGCAAACCCAAATTACAAAAACCTATCAGCTCACAGCAGCCAGAAGGGCCATTAGCATAAATGCTGCAAACAATATATGCTGAAGCGATTGTGGAGAAATGCGTACCCTCGATTCTAAGGGGGACGTGGTAAGAGCCACTAATGAAAACACAAAGAAGGTGCTTTGAAAAGGGAAACACGGTGCTACCAGTCAATCAATCACACCCACTGCTGGGCCTATCACCTGAGAAAAAATGAGAATCGAAAAGTCACAGCCTGGCAATCCTGCACTCCAACAATATTTACCATAGCCAACACTTGGAAGCAATGAAAATGTCCATCAACCGAGGAATGCACAAAGTAGAAGTGGTCCACGTACACAGTGGAAAATTACTCCAATAAAAAATAAAAATTAAATGTAAAAATCCAACAAAAGTAAGGAGACATCAGCTTGTGTGGGTTTGTCCGGGCACACTCCACTCTAATTTATAACCGAGAAACACCACAGGCCGCAAGGGCTTTTCCCTAGTTACCAGGGTGGGGGACATAGAAAGGCTGCCGCCCTCTGGCAGTTACCTGCAAAAGCAGCTTTAAAGCCTGTGCTAATGGTCACTTCATAGGAACAAGTACTGCAGAACTGTAAATGAAACAGGCCCTCAAAATGTCTTGAGGGAGGTAAAGGCCAAAACATTTCAAAATGTGACACATACTTAAAGAGAACACTTTGAAGAACTAAGGGGTAATCACAGCTTGAAAAATAGCAAAGGACATGCCTTAAAGCTCAATTTCAACAGATTATGTGGCACATTCGAATTCAACCACAGAGAGGTATCAGCTCACACTTGTCAGAATAACCATCAGCAAGAAAACTACAAACAATAAATGCTGAAAGTGTTGTGGAGAAATGCATACCCTCAACTTCAAAGGGGACGTAACTTGGAAAGGGCCACGAATGAGAACAGAATGGAGGTGCCTTAAAAAGGTAAACATTGAGCTACTATATGATCCAGCAGGCCCACTCCTCGACGTAAAACCTAAGAAGAGAGAATTGGAAAGACACAGGCAGGCAAATCTGCACTGCACAGTATTACAATAGCCAAGATATGGAAGTAACCAAAAAGTCCACCAACAGATGGATGGACAAAGAAGAACTCCTCCATGTACAGATGGAATATTCGCTAGTGAAAAAAATGAAACAATGCCGTTTGCAGCACCATAGATGAGTCTAGACGTAATCACGCCACGTGTAGTAAGTGAGAAAGCAAAAGACACATATCCTATCATATCACTTTTAAGAGTTACTTAAAAATTGATACCAATGAAGATATTTCCACAGAGAAAGGCAATCACAGATTCATTAAAAAACTTATGGTTCACCAAATAGAAAGGGATGAGGATTGGATACATTGCCACATTGGGGTTAACAGAGATATACAAACCATGTGAAATATATAACCACCAAAGACGTACGGAAGACCAGGAGAAGACTACTCAACATTGTGTCATAACCTACATGGGAAAAGGATGCGAGGAACAATAGATACATGTATATGTGTGAAAGAACCACATCTTGCACACCTAGAACAAACAAACCATTGTAATCATATTTACTGGGATAAAAAATAAAAAGTAAACTACAAATATGAACAAGAAGTAATGAGACATAAACTTAAAGGGCTTTTCCCTGGCACATTCCATTCTAATTTACAACCTACAACACCACTTCCATTAAGGCTCTGTTTCCCTAGTAACCAAATATGGTAAAGGGGAAATGCTGCCACCTTGTGGCCGTTTCCTGCAAGAACAGCTTTAAACTCACAGCTAATGGTCACGTAACATTCCCAAGGACTCAGGGCTGTAAAGGACACCTGCCCTAAAAAATTGTGCTGAAGGAGGGAATGGACAAAACAATTCAAAACAGGCAAATGTTTCAAGAAGAGAGTATGAAGAGTTAAGTTTTACTCACGCTCTTTTAAAAAAAAAAGGAAAATGGATAAAAGCTCAACCTCAGGGAGTGTTAGACCCATGCAATCTAATCTACAAAAAGTTTCAACTTACACCAGTCGACTGAACATGAGCAAAAAGTCTACAAACAATAAATGCTGAAGGGGTTTTAGGGAACTGTGTACCCTCTACCTGCTGGTGAGACGTGAAGGGGTAACAGCCAATAATGAGAACAGAAAGGAGCTGTGTTTAAAAGTAAAACTGCAGGCACCATTCAATGCAGCAGGCGCACCATTGGACCTCTCACCTGAGAAGACAAGAATCGAGAAGACACAGGCCGCAAAAGCTGCAGTGCAGCCTTATTCACAATAGCCAAGACAGTGGAGCAATCAAAATGTCCAACAACAGGTGAATGGATAAAGAAGAAGTGGTCCATGTACACAATGGAATAGTAGCCATGGAAAACAATGAACCACTGCTCTCTGAGGCACCACAAATGAGTCTGGAGATAATCACGAAACATGAGGTAAGTCGGAAAGCAAAAGACCTATATTCTATGATATCACTTATAGGCGTTATCTAATAACTGACACAAAGGAACATATTTCCACAGAGAAAGACACTCACAGACTTAGAAAACAAACTATGCTCATCTAAAAGGAAAGGTGGGGGGAGTGGATAAATTAAGATTAGTGTTACTATATGTATACAAACACATATTATATCCATATCTCAAAAAGACCAACCATATAGCAAGGGAGGTCTGCGGAACCGTCAGTAACATTTTACATGGGAAGAGGATCTGTACTTGAATAGACATCTATAATGTACAAACGAACCAGATGGTGTACACCTAGGACAAACAATATTCTAAGCTTTACCCCAATTAAAAAAAAATTTTAAAACCAAGAAGAAATAATGAGACATATACTTATGGGGCTTTCTCCATGCACATTCCAATGTAATTTACAAACTAGGAACACGACTTCCAGAAAGGCTCTGCTGCCCTAGTACCCAGATATGGGAATGGAGATATGCTGCCTGCTTGAGGCCACTTCCCACAACAGCAGATTTAAACCCATTGCTAAAGGTCACTAAATATTCACCAAACTTGCAGTTCGGTAAAAGACACCTGCTTTCTAAAAAAATTCTGGAGTGGAAAATCGACCAAAAATTTCAAAAGAGGGCAACCTTCCAAGAACACAATTTCAAGAGTTCTATTGTACTCCCAATTGTTTCCTTTTTTTTTTTAACAGAAAAGAAAACGGTGGAGAAAAATGATGAGTTTTACGAATTTTCAAAGACATGCAAACCCAAATTACAAAAACCTATCAGCTCACAGCAGCCAGAAGGGCCATTAGCATAAATGCTGCAAACAATATATGCTGAAGCGATTGTGGAGAAATGCGTACCCTCGATTCTAAGGGGGACGTGGTAAGAGCCACTAATGAAAACACAAAGAAGGTGCTTTGAAAAGGGAAACACGGTGCTACCAGTCAATCAATCACACCCACTGCTGGGCCTATCACCTGAGAAAAAATGAGAATCGAAAAGTCACAGCCTGGCAATCCTGCACTCCAACAATATTTACCATAGCCAACACTTGGAAGCAATGAAAATGTCCATCAACCGAGGAATGCACAAAGTAGAAGTGGTCCACGTACACAGTGGAAAATTACTCCAATAAAAAATAAAAATTAAATGTAAAAATCCAACAAAAGTAAGGAGACATCAGCTTGTGTGGGTTTGTCCGGGCACACTCCACTCTAATTTATAACCGAGAAACACCACAGGCCGCAAGGGCTTTTCCCTAGTTACCAGGGTGGGGGACATAGAAAGGCTGCCGCCCTCTGGCAGTTACCTGCAAAAGCAGCTTTAAAGCCTGTGCTAATGGTCACTTCATAGGAACAAGTACTGCAGAACTGTAAATGAAACAGGCCCTCAAAATGTCTTGAGGGAGGTAAAGGCCAAAACATTTCAAAATGTGACACATACTTAAAGAGAACACTTTGAAGAACTAAGGGGTAATCACAGCTTGAAAAATAGCAAAGGACATGCCTTAAAGCTCAATTTCAACAGATTATGTGGCACATTCGAATTCAACCACAGAGAGGTATCAGCTCACACTTGTCAGAATAACCATCAGCAAGAAAACTACAAACAATAAATGCTGAAAGTGTTGTGGAGAAATGCATACCCTCAACTTCAAAGGGGACGTAACTTGGAAAGGGCCACGAATGAGAACAGAATGGAGGTGCCTTAAAAAGGTAAACATTGAGCTACTATATGATCCAGCAGGCCCACTCCTCGACGTAAAACCTAAGAAGAGAGAATTGGAAAGACACAGGCAGGCAAATCTGCACTGCACAGTATTACAATAGCCAAGATATGGAAGTAACCAAAAAGTCCACCAACAGATGGATGGACAAAGAAGAACTCCTCCATGTACAGATGGAATATTCGCTAGTGAAAAAAATGAAACAATGCCGTTTGCAGCACCATAGATGAGTCTAGACGTAATCACGCCACGTGTAGTAAGTGAGAAAGCAAAAGACACATATCCTATCATATCACTTTTAAGAGTTACTTAAAAATTGATACCAATGAAGATATTTCCACAGAGAAAGGCAATCACAGATTCATTAAAAAACTTATGGTTCACCAAATAGAAAGGGATGAGGATTGGATACATTGCCACATTGGGGTTAACAGAGATATACAAACCATGTGAAATATATAACCACCAAAGACGTACGGAAGACCAGGAGAAGACTACTCAACATTGTGTCATAACCTACATGGGAAAAGGATGCGAGGAACAATAGATACATGTATATGTGTGAAAGAACCACATCTTGCACACCTAGAACAAACAAACCATTGTAATCATATTTACTGGGATAAAAAATAAAAAGTAAACTACAAATATGAACAAGAAGTAATGAGACATAAACTTAAAGGGCTTTTCCCTGGCACATTCCATTCTAATTTACAACCTACAACACCACTTCCATTAAGGCTCTGTTTCCCTAGTAACCAAATATGGTAAAGGGGAAATGCTGCCACCTTGTGGCCGTTTCCTGCAAGAACAGCTTTAAACTCACAGCTAATGGTCACGTAACATTCCCAAGGACTCAGGGCTGTAAAGGACACCTGCCCTAAAAAATTGTGCTGAAGGAGGGAATGGACAAAACAATTCAAAACAGGCAAATGTTTCAAGAAGAGAGTATGAAGAGTTAAGTTTTACTCACGCTCTTTTAAAAAAAAAAGGAAAATGGATAAAAGCTCAACCTCAGGGAGTGTTAGACCCATGCAATCTAATCTACAAAAAGTTTCAACTTACACCAGTCGACTGAACATGAGCAAAAAGTCTACAAACAATAAATGCTGAAGGGGTTTTAGGGAACTGTGTACCCTCTACCTGCTGGTGAGACGTGAAGGGGTAACAGCCAATAATGAGAACAGAAAGGAGCTGTGTTTAAAAGTAAAACTGCAGGCACCATTCAATGCAGCAGGCGCACCATTGGACCTCTCACCTGAGAAGACAAGAATCGAGAAGACACAGGCCGCAAAAGCTGCAGTGCAGCCTTATTCACAATAGCCAAGACAGTGGAGCAATCAAAATGTCCAACAACAGGTGAATGGATAAAGAAGAAGTGGTCCATGTACACAATGGAATAGTAGCCATGGAAAACAATGAACCACTGCTCTCTGAGGCACCACAAATGAGTCTGGAGATAATCACGAAACATGAGGTAAGTCGGAAAGCAAAAGACCTATATTCTATGATATCACTTATAGGCGTTATCTAATAACTGACACAAAGGAACATATTTCCACAGAGAAAGACACTCACAGACTTAGAAAACAAACTATGCTCATCTAAAAGGAAAGGTGGGGGGAGTGGATAAATTAAGATTAGTGTTACTATATGTATACAAACACATATTATATCCATATCTCAAAAAGACCAACCATATAGCAAGGGAGGTCTGCGGAACCGTCAGTAACATTTTACATGGGAAGAGGATCTGTACTTGAATAGACATCTATAATGTACAAACGAACCAGATGGTGTACACCTAGGACAAACAATATTCTAAGCTTTACCCCAATTAAAAAAAAATTTTAAAACCAAGAAGAAATAATGAGACATATACTTATGGGGCTTTCTCCATGCACATTCCAATGTAATTTACAAACTAGGAACACGACTTCCAGAAAGGCTCTGCTGCCCTAGTACCCAGATATGGGAATGGAGATATGCTGCCTGCTTGAGGCCACTTCCCACAACAGCAGATTTAAACCCATTGCTAAAGGTCACTAAATATTCACCAAACTTGCAGTTCGGTAAAAGACACCTGCTTTCTAAAAAAATTCTGGAGTGGAAAATCGACCAAAAATTTCAAAAGAGGGCAACCTTCCAAGAACACAATTTCAAGAGTTCTATTGTACTCCCAATTGTTTCCTTTTTTTTTTTAACAGAAAAGAAAACGGTGGAGAAAAATGATGAGTTTTACGAATTTTCAAAGACATGCAAACCCAAATTACAAAAACCTATCAGCTCACAGCAGCCAGAAGGGCCATTAGCATAAATGCTGCAAACAATATATGCTGAAGCGATTGTGGAGAAATGCGTACCCTCGATTCTAAGGGGGACGTGGTAAGAGCCACTAATGAAAACACAAAGAAGGTGCTTTGAAAAGGGAAACACGGTGCTACCAGTCAATCAATCACACCCACTGCTGGGCCTATCACCTGAGAAAAAATGAGAATCGAAAAGTCACAGCCTGGCAATCCTGCACTCCAACAATATTTACCATAGCCAACACTTGGAAGCAATGAAAATGTCCATCAACCGAGGAATGCACAAAGTAGAAGTGGTCCACGTACACAGTGGAAAATTACTCCAATAAAAAATAAAAATTAAATGTAAAAATCCAACAAAAGTAAGGAGACATCAGCTTGTGTGGGTTTGTCCGGGCACACTCCACTCTAATTTATAACCGAGAAACACCACAGGCCGCAAGGGCTTTTCCCTAGTTACCAGGGTGGGGGACATAGAAAGGCTGCCGCCCTCTGGCAGTTACCTGCAAAAGCAGCTTTAAAGCCTGTGCTAATGGTCACTTCATAGGAACAAGTACTGCAGAACTGTAAATGAAACAGGCCCTCAAAATGTCTTGAGGGAGGTAAAGGCCAAAACATTTCAAAATGTGACACATACTTAAAGAGAACACTTTGAAGAACTAAGGGGTAATCACAGCTTGAAAAATAGCAAAGGACATGCCTTAAAGCTCAATTTCAACAGATTATGTGGCACATTCGAATTCAACCACAGAGAGGTATCAGCTCACACTTGTCAGAATAACCATCAGCAAGAAAACTACAAACAATAAATGCTGAAAGTGTTGTGGAGAAATGCATACCCTCAACTTCAAAGGGGACGTAACTTGGAAAGGGCCACGAATGAGAACAGAATGGAGGTGCCTTAAAAAGGTAAACATTGAGCTACTATATGATCCAGCAGGCCCACTCCTCGACGTAAAACCTAAGAAGAGAGAATTGGAAAGACACAGGCAGGCAAATCTGCACTGCACAGTATTACAATAGCCAAGATATGGAAGTAACCAAAAAGTCCACCAACAGATGGATGGACAAAGAAGAACTCCTCCATGTACAGATGGAATATTCGCTAGTGAAAAAAATGAAACAATGCCGTTTGCAGCACCATAGATGAGTCTAGACGTAATCACGCCACGTGTAGTAAGTGAGAAAGCAAAAGACACATATCCTATCATATCACTTTTAAGAGTTACTTAAAAATTGATACCAATGAAGATATTTCCACAGAGAAAGGCAATCACAGATTCATTAAAAAACTTATGGTTCACCAAATAGAAAGGGATGAGGATTGGATACATTGCCACATTGGGGTTAACAGAGATATACAAACCATGTGAAATATATAACCACCAAAGACGTACGGAAGACCAGGAGAAGACTACTCAACATTGTGTCATAACCTACATGGGAAAAGGATGCGAGGAACAATAGATACATGTATATGTGTGAAAGAACCACATCTTGCACACCTAGAACAAACAAACCATTGTAATCATATTTACTGGGATAAAAAATAAAAAGTAAACTACAAATATGAACAAGAAGTAATGAGACATAAACTTAAAGGGCTTTTCCCTGGCACATTCCATTCTAATTTACAACCTACAACACCACTTCCATTAAGGCTCTGTTTCCCTAGTAACCAAATATGGTAAAGGGGAAATGCTGCCACCTTGTGGCCGTTTCCTGCAAGAACAGCTTTAAACTCACAGCTAATGGTCACGTAACATTCCCAAGGACTCAGGGCTGTAAAGGACACCTGCCCTAAAAAATTGTGCTGAAGGAGGGAATGGACAAAACAATTCAAAACAGGCAAATGTTTCAAGAAGAGAGTATGAAGAGTTAAGTTTTACTCACGCTCTTTTAAAAAAAAAAGGAAAATGGATAAAAGCTCAACCTCAGGGAGTGTTAGACCCATGCAATCTAATCTACAAAAAGTTTCAACTTACACCAGTCGACTGAACATGAGCAAAAAGTCTACAAACAATAAATGCTGAAGGGGTTTTAGGGAACTGTGTACCCTCTACCTGCTGGTGAGACGTGAAGGGGTAACAGCCAATAATGAGAACAGAAAGGAGCTGTGTTTAAAAGTAAAACTGCAGGCACCATTCAATGCAGCAGGCGCACCATTGGACCTCTCACCTGAGAAGACAAGAATCGAGAAGACACAGGCCGCAAAAGCTGCAGTGCAGCCTTATTCACAATAGCCAAGACAGTGGAGCAATCAAAATGTCCAACAACAGGTGAATGGATAAAGAAGAAGTGGTCCATGTACACAATGGAATAGTAGCCATGGAAAACAATGAACCACTGCTCTCTGAGGCACCACAAATGAGTCTGGAGATAATCACGAAACATGAGGTAAGTCGGAAAGCAAAAGACCTATATTCTATGATATCACTTATAGGCGTTATCTAATAACTGACACAAAGGAACATATTTCCACAGAGAAAGACACTCACAGACTTAGAAAACAAACTATGCTCATCTAAAAGGAAAGGTGGGGGGAGTGGATAAATTAAGATTAGTGTTACTATATGTATACAAACACATATTATATCCATATCTCAAAAAGACCAACCATATAGCAAGGGAGGTCTGCGGAACCGTCAGTAACATTTTACATGGGAAGAGGATCTGTACTTGAATAGACATCTATAATGTACAAACGAACCAGATGGTGTACACCTAGGACAAACAATATTCTAAGCTTTACCCCAATTAAAAAAAAATTTTAAAACCAAGAAGAAATAATGAGACATATACTTATGGGGCTTTCTCCATGCACATTCCAATGTAATTTACAAACTAGGAACACGACTTCCAGAAAGGCTCTGCTGCCCTAGTACCCAGATATGGGAATGGAGATATGCTGCCTGCTTGAGGCCACTTCCCACAACAGCAGATTTAAACCCATTGCTAAAGGTCACTAAATATTCACCAAACTTGCAGTTCGGTAAAAGACACCTGCTTTCTAAAAAAATTCTGGAGTGGAAAATCGACCAAAAATTTCAAAAGAGGGCAACCTTCCAAGAACACAATTTCAAGAGTTCTATTGTACTCCCAATTGTTTCCTTTTTTTTTTAACAGAAAAGAAAACGGTGGAGAAAAATGATGAGTTTTACGAATTTTCAAAGACATGCAAACCCAAATTACAAAAACCTATCAGCTCACAGCAGCCAGAAGGGCCATTAGCATAAATGCTGCAAACAATATATGCTGAAGCGATTGTGGAGAAATGCGTACCCTCGATTCTAAGGGGGACGTGGTAAGAGCCACTAATGAAAACACAAAGAAGGTGCTTTGAAAAGGGAAACACGGTGCTACCAGTCAATCAATCACACCCACTGCTGGGCCTATCACCTGAGAAAAAATGAGAATCGAAAAGTCACAGCCTGGCAATCCTGCACTCCAACAATATTTACCATAGCCAACACTTGGAAGCAATGAAAATGTCCATCAACCGAGGAATGCACAAAGTAGAAGTGGTCCACGTACACAGTGGAAAATTACTCCAATAAAAAATAAAAATTAAATGTAAAAATCCAACAAAAGTAAGGAGACATCAGCTTGTGTGGGTTTGTCCGGGCACACTCCACTCTAATTTATAACCGAGAAACACCACAGGCCGCAAGGGCTTTTCCCTAGTTACCAGGGTGGGGGACATAGAAAGGCTGCCGCCCTCTGGCAGTTACCTGCAAAAGCAGCTTTAAAGCCTGTGCTAATGGTCACTTCATAGGAACAAGTACTGCAGAACTGTAAATGAAACAGGCCCTCAAAATGTCTTGAGGGAGGTAAAGGCCAAAACATTTCAAAATGTGACACATACTTAAAGAGAACACTTTGAAGAACTAAGGGGTAATCACAGCTTGAAAAATAGCAAAGGACATGCCTTAAAGCTCAATTTCAACAGATTATGTGGCACATTCGAATTCAACCACAGAGAGGTATCAGCTCACACTTGTCAGAATAACCATCAGCAAGAAAACTACAAACAATAAATGCTGAAAGTGTTGTGGAGAAATGCATACCCTCAACTTCAAAGGGGACGTAACTTGGAAAGGGCCACGAATGAGAACAGAATGGAGGTGCCTTAAAAAGGTAAACATTGAGCTACTATATGATCCAGCAGGCCCACTCCTCGACGTAAAACCTAAGAAGAGAGAATTGGAAAGACACAGGCAGGCAAATCTGCACTGCACAGTATTACAATAGCCAAGATATGGAAGTAACCAAAAAGTCCACCAACAGATGGATGGACAAAGAAGAACTCCTCCATGTACAGATGGAATATTCGCTAGTGAAAAAAATGAAACAATGCCGTTTGCAGCACCATAGATGAGTCTAGACGTAATCACGCCACGTGTAGTAAGTGAGAAAGCAAAAGACACATATCCTATCATATCACTTTTAAGAGTTACTTAAAAATTGATACCAATGAAGATATTTCCACAGAGAAAGGCAATCACAGATTCATTAAAAAACTTATGGTTCACCAAATAGAAAGGGATGAGGATTGGATACATTGCCACATTGGGGTTAACAGAGATATACAAACCATGTGAAATATATAACCACCAAAGACGTACGGAAGACCAGGAGAAGACTACTCAACATTGTGTCATAACCTACATGGGAAAAGGATGCGAGGAACAATAGATACATGTATATGTGTGAAAGAACCACATCTTGCACACCTAGAACAAACAAACCATTGTAATCATATTTACTGGGATAAAAAATAAAAAGTAAACTACAAATATGAACAAGAAGTAATGAGACATAAACTTAAAGGGCTTTTCCCTGGCACATTCCATTCTAATTTACAACCTACAACACCACTTCCATTAAGGCTCTGTTTCCCTAGTAACCAAATATGGTAAAGGGGAAATGCTGCCACCTTGTGGCCGTTTCCTGCAAGAACAGCTTTAAACTCACAGCTAATGGTCACGTAACATTCCCAAGGACTCAGGGCTGTAAAGGACACCTGCCCTAAAAAATTGTGCTGAAGGAGGGAATGGACAAAACAATTCAAAACAGGCAAATGTTTCAAGAAGAGAGTATGAAGAGTTAAGTTTTACTCACGCTCTTTTAAAAAAAAAAGGAAAATGGATAAAAGCTCAACCTCAGGGAGTGTTAGACCCATGCAATCTAATCTACAAAAAGTTTCAACTTACACCAGTCGACTGAACATGAGCAAAAAGTCTACAAACAATAAATGCTGAAGGGGTTTTAGGGAACTGTGTACCCTCTACCTGCTGGTGAGACGTGAAGGGGTAACAGCCAATAATGAGAACAGAAAGGAGCTGTGTTTAAAAGTAAAACTGCAGGCACCATTCAATGCAGCAGGCGCACCATTGGACCTCTCACCTGAGAAGACAAGAATCGAGAAGACACAGGCCGCAAAAGCTGCAGTGCAGCCTTATTCACAATAGCCAAGACAGTGGAGCAATCAAAATGTCCAACAACAGGTGAATGGATAAAGAAGAAGTGGTCCATGTACACAATGGAATAGTAGCCATGGAAAACAATGAACCACTGCTCTCTGAGGCACCACAAATGAGTCTGGAGATAATCACGAAACATGAGGTAAGTCGGAAAGCAAAAGACCTATATTCTATGATATCACTTATAGGCGTTATCTAATAACTGACACAAAGGAACATATTTCCACAGAGAAAGACACTCACAGACTTAGAAAACAAACTATGCTCATCTAAAAGGAAAGGTGGGGGGAGTGGATAAATTAAGATTAGTGTTACTATATGTATACAAACACATATTATATCCATATCTCAAAAAGACCAACCATATAGCAAGGGAGGTCTGCGGAACCGTCAGTAACATTTTACATGGGAAGAGGATCTGTACTTGAATAGACATCTATAATGTACAAACGAACCAGATGGTGTACACCTAGGACAAACAATATTCTAAGCTTTACCCCAATTAAAAAAAAATTTTAAAACCAAGAAGAAATAATGAGACATATACTTATGGGGCTTTCTCCATGCACATTCCAATGTAATTTACAAACTAGGAACACGACTTCCAGAAAGGCTCTGCTGCCCTAGTACCCAGATATGGGAATGGAGATATGCTGCCTGCTTGAGGCCACTTCCCACAACAGCAGATTTAAACCCATTGCTAAAGGTCACTAAATATTCACCAAACTTGCAGTTCGGTAAAAGACACCTGCTTTCTAAAAAAATTCTGGAGTGGAAAATCGACCAAAAATTTCAAAAGAGGGCAACCTTCCAAGAACACAATTTCAAGAGTTCTATTGTACTCCCAATTGTTTCCTTTTTTTTTTAACAGAAAAGAAAACGGTGGAGAAAAATGATGAGTTTTACGAATTTTCAAAGACATGCAAACCCAAATTACAAAAACCTATCAGCTCACAGCAGCCAGAAGGGCCATTAGCATAAATGCTGCAAACAATATATGCTGAAGCGATTGTGGAGAAATGCGTACCCTCGATTCTAAGGGGGACGTGGTAAGAGCCACTAATGAAAACACAAAGAAGGTGCTTTGAAAAGGGAAACACGGTGCTACCAGTCAATCAATCACACCCACTGCTGGGCCTATCACCTGAGAAAAAATGAGAATCGAAAAGTCACAGCCTGGCAATCCTGCACTCCAACAATATTTACCATAGCCAACACTTGGAAGCAATGAAAATGTCCATCAACCGAGGAATGCACAAAGTAGAAGTGGTCCACGTACACAGTGGAAAATTACTCCAATAAAAAATAAAAATTAAATGTAAAAATCCAACAAAAGTAAGGAGACATCAGCTTGTGTGGGTTTGTCCGGGCACACTCCACTCTAATTTATAACCGAGAAACACCACAGGCCGCAAGGGCTTTTCCCTAGTTACCAGGGTGGGGGACATAGAAAGGCTGCCGCCCTCTGGCAGTTACCTGCAAAAGCAGCTTTAAAGCCTGTGCTAATGGTCACTTCATAGGAACAAGTACTGCAGAACTGTAAATGAAACAGGCCCTCAAAATGTCTTGAGGGAGGTAAAGGCCAAAACATTTCAAAATGTGACACATACTTAAAGAGAACACTTTGAAGAACTAAGGGGTAATCACAGCTTGAAAAATAGCAAAGGACATGCCTTAAAGCTCAATTTCAACAGATTATGTGGCACATTCGAATTCAACCACAGAGAGGTATCAGCTCACACTTGTCAGAATAACCATCAGCAAGAAAACTACAAACAATAAATGCTGAAAGTGTTGTGGAGAAATGCATACCCTCAACTTCAAAGGGGACGTAACTTGGAAAGGGCCACGAATGAGAACAGAATGGAGGTGCCTTAAAAAGGTAAACATTGAGCTACTATATGATCCAGCAGGCCCACTCCTCGACGTAAAACCTAAGAAGAGAGAATTGGAAAGACACAGGCAGGCAAATCTGCACTGCACAGTATTACAATAGCCAAGATATGGAAGTAACCAAAAAGTCCACCAACAGATGGATGGACAAAGAAGAACTCCTCCATGTACAGATGGAATATTCGCTAGTGAAAAAAATGAAACAATGCCGTTTGCAGCACCATAGATGAGTCTAGACGTAATCACGCCACGTGTAGTAAGTGAGAAAGCAAAAGACACATATCCTATCATATCACTTTTAAGAGTTACTTAAAAATTGATACCAATGAAGATATTTCCACAGAGAAAGGCAATCACAGATTCATTAAAAAACTTATGGTTCACCAAATAGAAAGGGATGAGGATTGGATACATTGCCACATTGGGGTTAACAGAGATATACAAACCATGTGAAATATATAACCACCAAAGACGTACGGAAGACCAGGAGAAGACTACTCAACATTGTGTCATAACCTACATGGGAAAAGGATGCGAGGAACAATAGATACATGTATATGTGTGAAAGAACCACATCTTGCACACCTAGAACAAACAAACCATTGTAATCATATTTACTGGGATAAAAAATAAAAAGTAAACTACAAATATGAACAAGAAGTAATGAGACATAAACTTAAAGGGCTTTTCCCTGGCACATTCCATTCTAATTTACAACCTACAACACCACTTCCATTAAGGCTCTGTTTCCCTAGTAACCAAATATGGTAAAGGGGAAATGCTGCCACCTTGTGGCCGTTTCCTGCAAGAACAGCTTTAAACTCACAGCTAATGGTCACGTAACATTCCCAAGGACTCAGGGCTGTAAAGGACACCTGCCCTAAAAAATTGTGCTGAAGGAGGGAATGGACAAAACAATTCAAAACAGGCAAATGTTTCAAGAAGAGAGTATGAAGAGTTAAGTTTTACTCACGCTCTTTTAAAAAAAAAAGGAAAATGGATAAAAGCTCAACCTCAGGGAGTGTTAGACCCATGCAATCTAATCTACAAAAAGTTTCAACTTACACCAGTCGACTGAACATGAGCAAAAAGTCTACAAACAATAAATGCTGAAGGGGTTTTAGGGAACTGTGTACCCTCTACCTGCTGGTGAGACGTGAAGGGGTAACAGCCAATAATGAGAACAGAAAGGAGCTGTGTTTAAAAGTAAAACTGCAGGCACCATTCAATGCAGCAGGCGCACCATTGGACCTCTCACCTGAGAAGACAAGAATCGAGAAGACACAGGCCGCAAAAGCTGCAGTGCAGCCTTATTCACAATAGCCAAGACAGTGGAGCAATCAAAATGTCCAACAACAGGTGAATGGATAAAGAAGAAGTGGTCCATGTACACAATGGAATAATAGCCATGGAAAACAATGAACCACTGCTCTCTGAGGCACCACAAATGAGTCTGGAGATAATCACGAAACATGAGGTAAGTCGGAAAGCAAAAGACCTATATTCTATGATATCCCTTATAGGCGTTATCTAATAACTGACACAAAGGAACATATTTCCACAGAGAAAGACACTCACAGACTTAGAAAACAAACTATGCTCATCTAAAAGGAAAGGTGGGGGGAGTGGATAAATTAAGATTAGTGTTACTATATGTATACAAACACATATTATATCCATATCTCAAAAAGACCAACCATATAGCAAGGGAGGTCTGCGGAACCGTCAGTAACATTTTACATGGGAAGAGGATCTGTACTTGAATAGACATCTATAATGTACAAACGAACCAGATGGTGTACACCTAGGACAAACAATATTCTAAGCTTTACCCCAATTAAAAAAAAATTTTAAAACCAAGAAGAAATAATGAGACATATACTTATGGGGCTTTCTCCATGCACATTCCAATGTAATTTACAAACTAGGAACACGACTTCCAGAAAGGCTCTGCTGCCCTAGTACCCAGATATGGGAATGGAGATATGCTGCCTGCTTGAGGCCACTTCCCACAACAGCAGATTTAAACCCATTGCTAAAGGTCACTAAATATTCACCAAACTTGCAGTTCGGTAAAAGACACCTGCTTTCTAAAAAAATTCTGGAGTGGAAAATCGACCAAAAATTTCAAAAGAGGGCAACCTTCCAAGAACACAATTTCAAGAGTTCTATTGTACTCCCAATTGTTTCCTTTTTTTTTAACAGAAAAGAAAACGGTGGAGAAAAATGATGAGTTTTACGAATTTTCAAAGACATGCAAACCCAAATTACAAAAACCTATCAGCTCACAGCAGCCAGAAGGGCCATTAGCATAAATGCTGCAAACAATATATGCTGAAGCGATTGTGGAGAAATGCGTACCCTGGATTCTAAGGGGGACGTGGTAAGAGCCACTAATGAAAACACAAAGAAGGTGCTTTGAAAAGGGAAACACGGTGCTACCAGTCAATCAATCACACCCACTGCTGGGCCTATCACCTGAGAAAAAATGAGAATCGAAAAGTCACAGCCTGGCAATCCTGCACTCCAACAATATTTACCATAGCCAACACTTGGAAGCAATGAAAATGTCCATCAACCGAGGAATGCACAAAGTAGAAGTGGTCCACGTACACAGTGGAAAATTACTCCAATAAAAAATAAAAATTAAATGTAAAAATCCAACAAAAGTAAGGAGACATCAGCTTGTGTGGGTTTGTCCGGGCACACTCCACTCTAATTTATAACCGAGAAACACCACAGGCCGCAAGGGCTTTTCCCTAGTTACCAGGGTGGGGGACATAGAAAGGCTGCCGCCCTCTGGCAGTTACCTGCAAAAGCAGCTTTAAAGCCTGTGCTAATGGTCACTTCATAGGAACAAGTACTGCAGAACTGTAAATGAAACAGGCCCTCAAAATGTCTTGAGGGAGGTAAAGGCCAAAACATTTCAAAATGTGACACATACTTAAAGAGAACACTTTGAAGAACTAAGGGGTAATCACAGCTTGAAAAATAGCAAAGGACATGCCTTAAAGCTCAATTTCAACAGATTATGTGGCACATTCGAATTCAACCACAGAGAGGTATCAGCTCACACTTGTCAGAATAACCATCAGCAAGAAAACTACAAACAATAAATGCTGAAAGTGTTGTGGAGAAATGCATACCCTCAACTTCAAAGGGGACGTAACTTGGAAAGGGCCACGAATGAGAACAGAATGGAGGTGCCTTAAAAAGGTAAACATTGAGCTACTATATGATCCAGCAGGCCCACTCCTCGACGTAAAACCTAAGAAGAGAGAATTGGAAAGACACAGGCAGGCAAATCTGCACTGCACAGTATTACAATAGCCAAGATATGGAAGTAACCAAAAAGTCCACCAACAGATGGATGGACAAAGAAGAACTCCTCCATGTACAGATGGAATATTCGCTAGTGAAAAAAATGAAACAATGCCGTTTGCAGCACCATAGATGAGTCTAGACGTAATCACGCCACGTGTAGTAAGTGAGAAAGCAAAAGACACATATCCTATCATATCACTTTTAAGAGTTACTTAAAAATTGATACCAATGAAGATATTTCCACAGAGAAAGGCAATCACAGATTCATTAAAAAACTTATGGTTCACCAAATAGAAAGGGATGAGGATTGGATACATTGCCACATTGGGGTTAACAGAGATATACAAACCATGTGAAATATATAACCACCAAAGACGTACGGAAGACCAGGAGAAGACTACTCAACATTGTGTCATAACCTACATGGGAAAAGGATGCGAGGAACAATAGATACATGTATATGTGTGAAAGAACCACATCTTGCACACCTAGAACAAACAAACCATTGTAATCATATTTACTGGGATAAAAAATAAAAAGTAAACTACAAATATGAACAAGAAGTAATGAGACATAAACTTAAAGGGCTTTTCCCTGGCACATTCCATTCTAATTTACAACCTACAACACCACTTCCATTAAGGCTCTGTTTCCCTAGTAACCAAATATGGTAAAGGGGAAATGCTGCCACCTTGTGGCCGTTTCCTGCAAGAACAGCTTTAAACTCACAGCTAATGGTCACGTAACATTCCCAAGGACTCAGGGCTGTAAAGGACACCTGCCCTAAAAAATTGTGCTGAAGGAGGGAATGGACAAAACAATTCAAAACAGGCAAATGTTTCAAGAAGAGAGTATGAAGAGTTAAGTTTTACTCACGCTCTTTTAAAAAAAAAGGAAAATGGATAAAAGCTCAACCTCAGGGAGTGTTAGACCCATGCAATCTAATCTACAAAAAGTTTCAACTTACACCAGTCGACTGAACATGAGCAAAAAGTCTACAAACAATAAATGCTGAAGGGGTTTTAGGGAACTGTGTACCCTCTACCTGCTGGTGAGACGTGAAGGGGTAACAGCCAATAATGAGAACAGAAAGGAGCTGTGTTTAAAAGTAAAACTGCAGGCACCATTCAATGCAGCAGGCGCACCATTGGACCTCTCACCTGAGAAGACAAGAATCGAGAAGACACAGGCCGCAAAAGCTGCAGTGCAGCCTTATTCACAATAGCCAAGACAGTGGAGCAATCAAAATGTCCAACAACAGGTGAATGGATAAAGAAGAAGTGGTCCATGTACACAATGGAATAATAGCCATGGAAAACAATGAACCACTGCTCTCTGAGGCACCACAAATGAGTCTGGAGATAATCACGAAACATGAGGTAAGTCGGAAAGCAAAAGACCTATATTCTATGATATCACTTATAGGCGTTATCTAATAACTGACACAAAGGAACATATTTCCACAGAGAAAGACACTCACAGACTTAGAAAACAAACTATGCTCATCTAAAAGGAAAGGTGGGGGGAGTGGATAAATTAAGATTAGTGTTACTATATGTATACAAACACATATTATATCCATATCTCAAAAAGACCAACCATATAGCAAGGGAGGTCTGCGGAACCGTCAGTAACATTTTACATGGGAAGAGGATCTGTACTTGAATAGACATCTATAATGTACAAACGAACCAGATGGTGTACACCTAGGACAAACAATATTCTAAGCTTTACCCCAATTAAAAAAAAATTTTAAAACCAAGAAGAAATAATGAGACATATACTTATGGGGCTTTCTCCATGCACATTCCAATGTAATTTACAAACTAGGAACACGACTTCCAGAAAGGCTCTGCTGCCCTAGTACCCAGATATGGGAATGGAGATATGCTGCCTGCTTGAGGCCACTTCCCACAACAGCAGATTTAAACCCATTGCTAAAGGTCACTAAATATTCACCAAACTTGCAGTTCGGTAAAAGACACCTGCTTTCTAAAAAAATTCTGGAGTGGAAAATCGACCAAAAATTTCAAAAGAGGGCAACCTTCCAAGAACACAATTTCAAGAGTTCTATTGTACTCCCAATTGTTTCCTTTTTTTTTAACAGAAAAGAAAACGGTGGAGAAAAATGATGAGTTTTACGAATTTTCAAAGACATGCAAACCCAAATTACAAAAACCTATCAGCTCACAGCAGCCAGAAGGGCCATTAGCATAAATGCTGCAAACAATATATGCTGAAGCGATTGTGGAGAAATGCGTACCCTCGATTCTAAGGGGGACGTGGTAAGAGCCACTAATGAAAACACAAAGAAGGTGCTTTGAAAAGGGAAACACGGTGCTACCAGTCAATCAATCACACCCACTGCTGGGCCTATCACCTGAGAAAAAATGAGAATCGAAAAGTCACAGCCTGGCAATCCTGCACTCCAACAATATTTACCATAGCCAACACTTGGAAGCAATGAAAATGTCCATCAACCGAGGAATGCACAAAGTAGAAGTGGTCCACGTACACAGTGGAAAATTACTCCAATAAAAAATAAAAATTAAATGTAAAAATCCAACAAAAGTAAGGAGACATCAGCTTGTGTGGGTTTGTCCGGGCACACTCCACTCTAATTTATAACCGAGAAACACCACAGGCCGCAAGGGCTTTTCCCTAGTTACCAGGGTGGGGGACATAGAAAGGCTGCCGCCCTCTGGCAGTTACCTGCAAAAGCAGCTTTAAAGCCTGTGCTAATGGTCACTTCATAGGAACAAGTACTGCAGAACTGTAAATGAAACAGGCCCTCAAAATGTCTTGAGGGAGGTAAAGGCCAAAACATTTCAAAATGTGACACATACTTAAAGAGAACACTTTGAAGAACTAAGGGGTAATCACAGCTTGAAAAATAGCAAAGGACATGCCTTAAAGCTCAATTTCAACAGATTATGTGGCACATTCGAATTCAACCACAGAGAGGTATCAGCTCACACTTGTCAGAATAACCATCAGCAAGAAAACTACAAACAATAAATGCTGAAAGTGTTGTGGAGAAATGCATACCCTCAACTTCAAAGGGGACGTAACTTGGAAAGGGCCACGAATGAGAACAGAATGGAGGTGCCTTAAAAAGGTAAACATTGAGCTACTATATGATCCAGCAGGCCCACTCCTCGACGTAAAACCTAAGAAGAGAGAATTGGAAAGACACAGGCAGGCAAATCTGCACTGCACAGTATTACAATAGCCAAGATATGGAAGTAACCAAAAAGTCCACCAACAGATGGATGGACAAAGAAGAACTCCTCCATGTACAGATGGAATATTCGCTAGTGAAAAAAATGAAACAATGCCGTTTGCAGCACCATAGATGAGTCTAGACGTAATCACGCCACGTGTAGTAAGTGAGAAAGCAAAAGACACATATCCTATCATATCACTTTTAAGAGTTACTTAAAAATTGATACCAATGAAGATATTTCCACAGAGAAAGGCAATCACAGATTCATTAAAAAACTTATGGTTCACCAAATAGAAAGGGATGAGGATTGGATACATTGCCACATTGGGGTTAACAGAGATATACAAACCATGTGAAATATATAACCACCAAAGACGTACGGAAGACCAGGAGAAGACTACTCAACATTGTGTCATAACCTACATGGGAAAAGGATGCGAGGAACAATAGATACATGTATATGTGTGAAAGAACCACATCTTGCACACCTAGAACAAACAAACCATTGTAATCATATTTACTGGGATAAAAAATAAAAAGTAAACTACAAATATGAACAAGAAGTAATGAGACATAAACTTAAAGGGCTTTTCCCTGGCACATTCCATTCTAATTTACAACCTACAACACCACTTCCATTAAGGCTCTGTTTCCCTAGTAACCAAATATGGTAAAGGGGAAATGCTGCCACCTTGTGGCCGTTTCCTGCAAGAACAGCTTTAAACTCACAGCTAATGGTCACGTAACATTCCCAAGGACTCAGGGCTGTAAAGGACACCTGCCCTAAAAAATTGTGCTGAAGGAGGGAATGGACAAAACAATTCAAAACAGGCAAATGTTTCAAGAAGAGAGTATGAAGAGTTAAGTTTTACTCACGCTCTTTTAAAAAAAAAAGGAAAATGGATAAAAGCTCAACCTCAGGGAGTGTTAGACCCATGCAATCTAATCTACAAAAAGTTTCAACTTACACCAGTCGACTGAACATGAGCAAAAAGTCTACAAACAATAAATGCTGAAGGGGTTTTAGGGAACTGTGTACCCTCTACCTGCTGGTGAGACGTGAAGGGGTAACAGCCAATAATGAGAACAGAAAGGAGCTGTGTTTAAAAGTAAAACTGCAGGCACCATTCAATGCAGCAGGCGCACCATTGGACCTCTCACCTGAGAAGACAAGAATCGAGAAGACACAGGCCGCAAAAGCTGCAGTGCAGCCTTATTCACAATAGCCAAGACAGTGGAGCAATCAAAATGTCCAACAACAGGTGAATGGATAAAGAAGAAGTGGTCCATGTACACAATGGAATAATAGCCATGGAAAACAATGAACCACTGCTCTCTGAGGCACCACAAATGAGTCTGGAGATAATCACGAAACATGAGGTAAGTCGGAAAGCAAAAGACCTATATTCTATGATATCCCTTATAGGCGTTATCTAATAACTGACACAAAGGAACATATTTCCACAGAGAAAGACACTCACAGACTTAGAAAACAAACTATGCTCATCTAAAAGGAAAGGTGGGGGGAGTGGATAAATTAAGATTAGTGTTACTATATGTATACAAACACATATTATATCCATATCTCAAAAAGACCAACCATATAGCAAGGGAGGTCTGCGGAACCGTCAGTAACATTTTACATGGGAAGAGGATCTGTACTTGAATAGACATCTATAATGTACAAACGAACCAGATGGTGTACACCTAGGACAAACAATATTCTAAGCTTTACCCCAATTAAAAAAAAATTTTAAAACCAAGAAGAAATAATGAGACATATACTTATGGGGCTTTCTCCATGCACATTCCAATGTAATTTACAAACTAGGAACACGACTTCCAGAAAGGCTCTGCTGCCCTAGTACCCAGATATGGGAATGGAGATATGCTGCCTGCTTGAGGCCACTTCCCACAACAGCAGATTTAAACCCATTGCTAAAGGTCACTAAATATTCACCAAACTTGCAGTTCGGTAAAAGACACCTGCTTTCTAAAAAAATTCTGGAGTGGAAAATCGACCAAAAATTTCAAAAGAGGGCAACCTTCCAAGAACACAATTTCAAGAGTTCTATTGTACTCCCAATTGTTTCCTTTTTTTTTTAACAGAAAAGAAAACGGTGGAGAAAAATGATGAGTTTTACGAATTTTCAAAGACATGCAAACCCAAATTACAAAAACCTATCAGCTCACAGCAGCCAGAAGGGCCATTAGCATAAATGCTGCAAACAATATATGCTGAAGCGATTGTGGAGAAATGCGTACCCTGGATTCTAAGGGGGACGTGGTAAGAGCCACTAATGAAAACACAAAGAAGGTGCTTTGAAAAGGGAAACACGGTGCTACCAGTCAATCAATCACACCCACTGCTGGGCCTATCACCTGAGAAAAAATGAGAATCGAAAAGTCACAGCCTGGCAATCCTGCACTCCAACAATATTTACCATAGCCAACACTTGGAAGCAATGAAAATGTCCATCAACCGAGGAATGCACAAAGTAGAAGTGGTCCACGTACACAGTGGAAAATTACTCCAATAAAAAATAAAAATTAAATGTAAAAATCCAACAAAAGTAAGGAGACATCAGCTTGTGTGGGTTTGTCCGGGCACACTCCACTCTAATTTATAACCGAGAAACACCACAGGCCGCAAGGGCTTTTCCCTAGTTACCAGGGTGGGGGACATAGAAAGGCTGCCGCCCTCTGGCAGTTACCTGCAAAAGCAGCTTTAAAGCCTGTGCTAATGGTCACTTCATAGGAACAAGTACTGCAGAACTGTAAATGAAACAGGCCCTCAAAATGTCTTGAGGGAGGTAAAGGCCAAAACATTTCAAAATGTGACACATACTTAAAGAGAACACTTTGAAGAACTAAGGGGTAATCACAGCTTGAAAAATAGCAAAGGACATGCCTTAAAGCTCAATTTCAACAGATTATGTGGCACATTCGAATTCAACCACAGAGAGGTATCAGCTCACACTTGTCAGAATAACCATCAGCAAGAAAACTACAAACAATAAATGCTGAAAGTGTTGTGGAGAAATGCATACCCTCAACTTCAAAGGGGACGTAACTTGGAAAGGGCCACGAATGAGAACAGAATGGAGGTGCCTTAAAAAGGTAAACATTGAGCTACTATATGATCCAGCAGGCCCACTCCTCGACGTAAAACCTAAGAAGAGAGAATTGGAAAGACACAGGCAGGCAAATCTGCACTGCACAGTATTACAATAGCCAAGATATGGAAGTAACCGAAAAGTCCACCAACAGATGGATGGACAAAGAAGAACTCCTCCATGTACAGATGGAATATTCGCTAGTGAAAAAAATGAAACAATGCCGTTTGCAGCACCATAGATGAGTCTAGACGTAATCACGCCACGTGTAGTAAGTGAGAAAGCAAAAGACACATATCCTATCATATCACTTTTAAGAGTTACTTAAAAATTGATACCAATGAAGATATTTCCACAGAGAAAGGCAATCACAGATTCATTAAAAAACTTATGGTTCACCAAATAGAAAGGGATGAGGATTGGATACATTGCCACATTGGGGTTAACAGAGATATACAAACCATGTGAAATATATAACCACCAAAGACGTACGGAAGACCAGGAGAAGACTACTCAACATTGTGTCATAACCTACATGGGAAAAGGATGCGAGGAACAATAGATACATGTATATGTGTGAAAGAACCACATCTTGCACACCTAGAACAAACAAACCATTGTAATCATATTTACTGGGATAAAAAATAAAAAGTAAACTACAAATATGAACAAGAAGTAATGAGACATAAACTTAAAGGGCTTTTCCCTGGCACATTCCATTCTAATTTACAACCTACAACACCACTTCCATTAAGGCTCTGTTTCCCTAGTAACCAAATATGGTAAAGGGGAAATGCTGCCACCTTGTGGCCGTTTCCTGCAAGAACAGCTTTAAACTCACAGCTAATGGTCACGTAACATTCCCAAGGACTCAGGGCTGTAAAGGACACCTGCCCTAAAAAATTGTGCTGAAGGAGGGAATGGACAAAACAATTCAAAACAGGCAAATGTTTCAAGAAGAGAGTATGAAGAGTTAAGTTTTACTCACGCTCTTTTAAAAAAAAAAGGAAAATGGATAAAAGCTCAACCTCAGGGAGTGTTAGACCCATGCAATCTAATCTACAAAAAGTTTCAACTTACACCAGTCGACTGAACATGAGCAAAAAGTCTACAAACAATAAATGCTGAAGGGGTTTTAGGGAACTGTGTACCCTCTACCTGCTGGTGAGACGTGAAGGGGTAACAGCCAATAATGAGAACAGAAAGGAGCTGTGTTTAAAAGTAAAACTGCAGGCACCATTCAATGCAGCAGGCGCACCATTGGACCTCTCACCTGAGAAGACAAGAATCGAGAAGACACAGGCCGCAAAAGCTGCAGTGCAGCCTTATTCACAATAGCCAAGACAGTGGAGCAATCAAAATGTCCAACAACAGGTGAATGGATAAAGAAGAAGTGGTCCATGTACACAATGGAATAATAGCCATGGAAAACAATGAACCACTGCTCTCTGAGGCACCACAAATGAGTCTGGAGATAATCACGAAACATGAGGTAAGTCGGAAAGCAAAAGACCTATATTCTATGATATCACTTATAGGCGTTATCTAATAACTGACACAAAGGAACATATTTCCACAGAGAAAGACACTCACAGACTTAGAAAACAAACTATGCTCATCTAAAAGGAAAGGTGGGGGGAGTGGATAAATTAAGATTAGTGTTACTATATGTATACAAACACATATTATATCCATATCTCAAAAAGACCAACCATATAGCAAGGGAGGTCTGCGGAACCGTCAGTAACATTTTACATGGGAAGAGGATCTGTACTTGAATAGACATCTATAATGTACAAACGAACCAGATGGTGTACACCTAGGACAAACAATATTCTAAGCTTTACCCCAATTAAAAAAAAATTTTAAAACCAAGAAGAAATAATGAGACATATACTTATGGGGCTTTCTCCATGCACATTCCAATGTAATTTACAAACTAGGAACACGACTTCCAGAAAGGCTCTGCTGCCCTAGTACCCAGATATGGGAATGGAGATATGCTGCCTGCTTGAGGCCACTTCCCACAACAGCAGATTTAAACCCATTGCTAAAGGTCACTAAATATTCACCAAACTTGCAGTTCGGTAAAAGACACCTGCTTTCTAAAAAAATTCTGGAGTGGAAAATCGACCAAAAATTTCAAAAGAGGGCAACCTTCCAAGAACACAATTTCAAGAGTTCTATTGTACTCCCAATTGTTTCCTTTTTTTTTTAACAGAAAAGAAAACGGTGGAGAAAAATGATGAGTTTTACGAATTTTCAAAGACATGCAAACCCAAATTACAAAAACCTATCAGCTCACAGCAGCCAGAAGGGCCATTAGCATAAATGCTGCAAACAATATATGCTGAAGCGATTGTGGAGAAATGCGTACCCTCGATTCTAAGGGGACGTGGTAAGAGCCACTAATGAAAACACAAAGAAGGTGCTTTGAAAAGGGAAACACGGTGCTACCAGTCAATCAATCACACCCACTGCTGGGCCTATCACCTGAGAAAAAATGAGAATCGAAAAGTCACAGCCTGGCAATCCTGCACTCCAACAATATTTACCATAGCCAACACTTGGAAGCAATGAAAATGTCCATCAACCGAGGAATGCACAAAGTAGAAGTGGTCCACGTACACAGTGGAAAATTACTCCAATAAAAAATAAAAATTAAATGTAAAAATCCAACAAAAGTAAGGAGACATCAGCTTGTGTGGGTTTGTCCGGGCACACTCCACTCTAATTTATAACCGAGAAACACCACAGGCCGCAAGGGCTTTTCCCTAGTTACCAGGGTGGGGGACATAGAAAGGCTGCCGCCCTCTGGCAGTTACCTGCAAAAGCAGCTTTAAAGCCTGTGCTAATGGTCACTTCATAGGAACAAGTACTGCAGAACTGTAAATGAAACAGGCCCTCAAAATGTCTTGAGGGAGGTAAAGGCCAAAACATTTCAAAATGTGACACATACTTAAAGAGAACACTTTGAAGAACTAAGGGGTAATCACAGCTTGAAAAATAGCAAAGGACATGCCTTAAAGCTCAATTTCAACAGATTATGTGGCACATTCGAATTCAACCACAGAGAGGTATCAGCTCACACTTGTCAGAATAACCATCAGCAAGAAAACTACAAACAATAAATGCTGAAAGTGTTGTGGAGAAATGCATACCCTCAACTTCAAAGGGGACGTAACTTGGAAAGGGCCACGAATGAGAACAGAATGGAGGTGCCTTAAAAAGGTAAACATTGAGCTACTATATGATCCAGCAGGCCCACTCCTCGACGTAAAACCTAAGAAGAGAGAATTGGAAAGACACAGGCAGGCAAATCTGCACTGCACAGTATTACAATAGCCAAGATATGGAAGTAACCAAAAAGTCCACCAACAGATGGATGGACAAAGAAGAACTCCTCCATGTACAGATGGAATATTCGCTAGTGAAAAAAATGAAACAATGCCGTTTGCAGCACCATAGATGAGTCTAGACGTAATCACGCCACGTGTAGTAAGTGAGAAAGCAAAAGACACATATCCTATCATATCACTTTTAAGAGTTACTTAAAAATTGATACCAATGAAGATATTTCCACAGAGAAAGGCAATCACAGATTCATTAAAAAACTTATGGTTCACCAAATAGAAAGGGATGAGGATTGGATACATTGCCACATTGGGGTTAACAGAGATATACAAACCATGTGAAATATATAACCACCAAAGACGTACGGAAGACCAGGAGAAGACTACTCAACATTGTGTCATAACCTACATGGGAAAAGGATGCGAGGAACAATAGATACATGTATATGTGTGAAAGAACCACATCTTGCACACCTAGAACAAACAAACCATTGTAATCATATTTACTGGGATAAAAAATAAAAAGTAAACTACAAATATGAACAAGAAGTAATGAGACATAAACTTAAAGGGCTTTTCCCTGGCACATTCCATTCTAATTTACAACCTACAACACCACTTCCATTAAGGCTCTGTTTCCCTAGTAACCAAATATGGTAAAGGGGAAATGCTGCCACCTTGTGGCCGTTTCCTGCAAGAACAGCTTTAAACTCACAGCTAATGGTCACGTAACATTCCCAAGGACTCAGGGCTGTAAAGGACACCTGCCCTAAAAAATTGTGCTGAAGGAGGGAATGGACAAAACAATTCAAAACAGGCAAATGTTTCAAGAAGAGAGTATGAAGAGTTAAGTTTTACTCACGCTCTTTTAAAAAAAAAAGGAAAATGGATAAAAGCTCAACCTCAGGGAGTGTTAGACCCATGCAATCTAATCTACAAAAAGTTTCAACTTACACCAGTCGACTGAACATGAGCAAAAAGTCTACAAACAATAAATGCTGAAGGGGTTTTAGGGAACTGTGTACCCTCTACCTGCTGGTGAGACGTGAAGGGGTAACAGCCAATAATGAGAACAGAAAGGAGCTGTGTTTAAAAGTAAAACTGCAGGCACCATTCAATGCAGCAGGCGCACCATTGGACCTCTCACCTGAGAAGACAAGAATCGAGAAGACACAGGCCGCAAAAGCTGCAGTGCAGCCTTATTCACAATAGCCAAGACAGTGGAGCAATCAAAATGTCCAACAACAGGTGAATGGATAAAGAAGAAGTGGTCCATGTACACAATGGAATAATAGCCATGGAAAACAATGAACCACTGCTCTCTGAGGCACCACAAATGAGTCTGGAGATAATCACGAAACATGAGGTAAGTCGGAAAGCAAAAGACCTATATTCTATGATATCACTTATAGGCGTTATCTAATAACTGACACAAAGGAACATATTTCCACAGAGAAAGACACTCACAGACTTAGAAAACAAACTATGCTCATCTAAAAGGAAAGGTGGGGGGAGTGGATAAATTAAGATTAGTGTTACTATATGTATACAAACACATATTATATCCATATCTCAAAAAGACCAACCATATAGCAAGGGAGGTCTGCGGAACCGTCAGTAACATTTTACATGGAAGAGGATCTGTACTTGAATAGACATCTATAATGTACAAACGAACCAGATGGTGTACACCTAGGACAAACAATATTCTAAGCTTTACCCCAATTAAAAAAAAATTTTAAAACCAAGAAGAAATAATGAGACATATACTTATGGGGCTTTCTCCATGCACATTCCAATGTAATTTACAAACTAGGAACACGACTTCCAGAAAGGCTCTGCTGCCCTAGTACCCAGATATGGGAATGGAGATATGCTGCCTGCTTGAGGCCACTTCCCACAACAGCAGATTTAAACCCATTGCTAAAGGTCACTAAATATTCACCAAACTTGCAGTTCGGTAAAAGACACCTGCTTTCTAAAAAAATTCTGGAGTGGAAAATCGACCAAAAATTTCAAAAGAGGGCAACCTTCCAAGAACACAATTTCAAGAGTTCTATTGTACTCCCAATTGTTTCCTTTTTTTTTTAACAGAAAAGAAAACGGTGGAGAAAAATGATGAGTTTTACGAATTTTCAAAGACATGCAAACCCAAATTACAAAAACCTATCAGCTCACAGCAGCCAGAAGGGCCATTAGCATAAATGCTGCAAACAATATATGCTGAAGCGATTGTGGAGAAATGCGTACCCTCGATTCTAAGGGGGACGTGGTAAGAGCCACTAATGAAAACACAAAGAAGGTGCTTTGAAAAGGGAAACACGGTGCTACCAGTCAATCAATCACACCCACTGCTGGGCCTATCACCTGAGAAAAAATGAGAATCGAAAAGTCACAGCCTGGCAATCCTGCACTCCAACAATATTTACCATAGCCAACACTTGGAAGCAATGAAAATGTCCATCAACCGAGGAATGCACAAAGTAGAAGTGGTCCACGTACACAGTGGAAAATTACTCCAATAAAAAATAAAAATTAAATGTAAAAATCCAACAAAAGTAAGGAGACATCAGCTTGTGTGGGTTTGTCCGGGCACACTCCACTCTAATTTATAACCGAGAAACACCACAGGCCGCAAGGGCTTTTCCCTAGTTACCAGGGTGGGGGACATAGAAAGGCTGCCGCCCTCTGGCAGTTACCTGCAAAAGCAGCTTTAAAGCCTGTGCTAATGGTCACTTCATAGAACA
>NW_028122209.1:0-60943 GCF_965194805.1 Balaenoptera borealis
GCCCATGACTCAGCACACACAGAGGACCTCCGAGGGACCAATGGGCCTCGTCGTTGCTCAGCAGGCCTACAGGGGTGTGGAGGTACTCAGGGATCTTGGAAGAAAAATGATGCTCACCCGAGAGGCCTAGGAGTCCTGAAAAGGGTACTTCCTTTAAAGTAAAGCTGAACAGCGACTTAGAGCTAATGGAAAGAGCTGCATGCCTACCTTTTTGCAGGGCTACTCAGGGCCTTACCTCGAGGCAAGGACTCACGTTGAGATTCCCTTTAGCTCTAGAGCATGGCAAGGTGAGCCCCACCACGGCCAAAGAAGCTCCGTGTGTAGCCAGAGGAAACTCATTTTCTTCCCACACCAATGCTAGAGTGGCCAGAGGCCTGTCAACAGCAGAGAATTTCAGGGAGCTTCACGGCAGCAAGAATGGAGCTTTCCAAATGGAAAGCAAGGCTAGGACCATCATGCCCCCATTTCCATGGGCACAGGCAGCATACATCTCTGTGGTTTTTAACAAGTCAAATGAGACACAGAGTACACACTGTTTTCTTCCCTGAATCCACTTCTCGAGGCAGGGTGTTCTGCATCTAGTGAACGGCCTCACCAAGGAAAGCCCTAGCTAGGCCTCTGGGCCCGTGCCTCTTCAAAAGCCTGCAGTACTTCAGGAAAAACTGTGCTTTAGTTGCAATAGGAATGCAAGCCGTCTTTTTCCTGGAGGCAGGGTGACTTCAGGTAGGAGGTCCTGGATGGAAGGAGAAGCCTAGTGTTTTTCTCTGTGCAGCTCAGACCAGGGAATGAGTGCAACTTCCATGGCATGTTGGAACTTGCTAGAACGGTGCTCGTGAACCTGTATGAGTGCTGGCTAATTCAAGATGTCCCAGTAAGAGTGCACTCTGTTGCCCTACACTCGGCATACACACTGTGAGTCGGAAAGCTACGGGTCTGGATATTGCTTAGAAGGGCCAGGGGAGCCTGAGGATGCTTGCTGTTCTTGCAGGAAATAGGGTTTCCAGGCGAGGCACCTAGGTGTCCTGAAATGCGTACTGGCGTTAAAATGCTGCAGAGCAGCGACTACGGCCTCATGGAAACTGCTACACGCCTCCGCTTCTGCATAGCATTTCAGGGCCTTCCCTCGAGGCAAGTTCTCACGTTGCTTGCACTGTGAGCGACACAGCCTGTTAGGATGCTGTATTTCTCCTTGAATAGAGTGAGTTCAGGAAAGAGGTCCTCGATAAATTCTAAGAAGAGTGTTTTCTCAGGGCAGCTCAGACGAGGGCAATGTCGATAATGTCCAGGGCATGTTGAACTGCCTAGAAATGTGGTTCTGATGCTTTTCGACTGCTCTGCAAATATAGCTCTCTTGAAGTAACGTACAGTGTGTTGCCCGAGACTCGGCAGGCACAGAGGGCCTCCGAGGGACGTATGGGAATCAATGCTGCTCAGCCGTCCCACAGGGGTGTGGAATGCGTCAGTGATCTTGAAACAAAAATGATGCTCACCCGAGGGGCCTAGGAGTCCTGAAAAGGGTACTTCCTTTAAGATAAAGCGGAACCTCCACTAAGAGCTCATGGAAAGAGCTGCATGCCTCCCTTTCTGCAGGGCTACTCAGGGCCTTACCTCGAAGCAAGGACTCACGTTGAGATTCCCTTTAGCTCTAGAGCATGGCAAGGTGAGCCCCACCCCGGCCAATGAAGCTCCGTGTGTAGCCAGAGAAAACTCATTTTCTTCCCACACCCATGCCTACAGTGGCCAGAGGGCTGTCAACAGCAGAGAATTTCAGGGAGCTTCACGGCAGCAAGAATGGAGCTTTCCAAATGGAAAGCAAGGCTAGGACCATCATGCCCCCATTACCATTGTCACAGGCAGCATACATCTCTGTGGTTTTTAACAAGTCAAATGCGACACAGTATACACAGTTTGCTTCCCTGAATCAACTTTTCGAGGCAGGGTGTTCTGCACCTTGTGAACGGTCTCACCAAGGAACGCCCTAGCTAGGCCTCTGGGCCCCTGCCTCTTCAAAAGCCTGCAGTGCTACAGGAAAAACTGTGCTTTAGTTGCAATAGGAACGCATGCCGTCTTTCTCCTGGAGGCAGGATGACTTCAGGTAGGAGGTCCTGGATGGAAGGAGAAGCCTAGTGTTTTTCTCTGTGCAGCTCAGACTAGGGAATGAGTGCGATTTCCAGGCCTGTTGGAACTTGCTAGAATGTTGCTCTTTTACCTGTGCGAGTGCTGTGAATCAAGATATCACAAGAAAGAGTGTAGTGTGTTGCCCATGACTCAGCACACACAGAGGACCTCCGAGGGACCAATGGGCCTCGTTGTGGCTCAGCAGGCCTACAGGGGTGTGGAGGTACTCAGGGATCTTGGAACAAAAATGATGCTCACCCGAGAGGCCTAGGAGTCCTGAAAAGGGTACTTCCTTTAAAGTAAAGCAGAACAGCGACTTAGAGCTAATGGAAAGAGCTGCATGCCTACCATTTTGCAGGGCTACTCAGGGCTTTACCTCGAGGCAAGGACTCACGTTGAGATTCCCTTTAGCTCTAGAGCATGGCAAGGTGAGCCCCACCCCGGCCAAAGAAGCTCCGTGTGTAGCCAGAGAAAACTCATTTTCTTCCCACACCAATGCTAGAGTGGCCAGAGGCCTGTCAACAGCTGAGAATTTCAGGGAGCTTCACGGCAGCAAGAATGGAGCTTTCCAAATGGAAAGCAAGGCTAGTACCATCATGCCCCCATTTCCATGGGCACAGGCAGCATACATCTCTGTGGTTTTTAACAAGTCAAATGAGACACAGAGTACACACTGTTTTCTTCCCTGAATCCACTTCTCGCGGGAGGGTGTTCTGCATCTAGTGAACGGCCTCACCAAGGAAAGCCCTAGCTAGGCCTCTGGGCCTGTGCCTCTTCAAAAGCCTGCAGTACTTCAGGAAAAACTGTGCTTTAGTTGCAATAGGAACGCAAGCCGTCTTTTTCCTGGAGGCAGGGTGACTTCAGGTAGGAGGTCCTGGATGGAAGGAGAAGCCTAGTGTTTTTCTCTGTGCAGCTCAGACCAGGGATTGAGTGCAACTTCCATGGCATGTTGGAACTTGCTAGAACGGTGCTCGTGAACCTGTATGAGTGCTGGCTAATTCAAGATGTCCCAGTAAGAGTGCACTCTGTTGCCCTACACTCGGCATACACACTGTGAGTCGGAAAGCTACGGGCCTGGATATTGCTTAGAAGAGCCAGGGGAGCCTGAGGGTACTTGCTGTTCTTGCAGGAAATAGGGTTTCCAGGCGAGGCACCTAGGAGTCCTGAAATGCGTACTGGCGTTAAAATGCTGCAGAGCAGCGACTACGGCCTCATGGAAACTGCTACACGCCTCCGCTTCTGCATAGCATTTCAGGACCTTCCCTCGAGGCAAGTTCTCACGTTGCTTGCACTGTGAGCGACACAGCATGTTAGGATGCTGTATTTCTCCTTGAATAGAGTGACTTCAGGAAAGAGGTCCTCGATAAATTCTAAGAAGAGTGTTATCTCAGGACATTCAGACGAGGGCAATGTCGAAAACTTCCAGGGCATGTTGGACTGCCTAGAAATGTGGTTCTGATGCTGTTCGACTGCTCTGCAAATAGAGCTCTCCTGAAGTAACGTACAGTGTGTTGCCCGAGACTCGGCAGACACAGAGGGCCTCCGAGGGACGTATGGGAATCAATGCTGCTCAGCAGGCACGCAGGGGTGTGGAGTGCGTCAGTGATCTTGGAACAAAAATGATGCTCACCCGAGGGGCCTAGGAGTCCTGAAAAGGGTACTTCCTTTAAGATAAAGCGGAACCTCCACTAAGAGCTCATGGAAAGAGCTGCATGCCTCCCTTTCTGCAGGGCTACTCAGGGCCTTACCTCGAGGAAAGGACTCACGTTGAGATTCCCTTTAGCTCTAGAGCATGGCAAGGTGAGCCCCACCCCGCCCAATGCAGCTCCGTGTGTAGCCAGAGAAAACTCATTTTCTTCCCACACCCATGCCTACAGTGGCCAGAGGGCTGTCAACAGCAGAGAATTTCAGGGAGCTTCACGGCAGCAAGAATGGAGCTTTCCAAATGGAAAGCAAGGCTAGGACCATCATGCCCCCATTTCCATGGGCACAGGCAGCATACATCTCTGTGGTTTCTAACAAGTCAAAAGAGACACAGAGTACACACTAGTTGCTTCCCTGAATCAACTTCTCGAGGCAGGGTGTTCTGCACCTTGTGAACGGCCTCAACAAGGAACGCCCTAGCTAGGCCTCTGGGCCCCTGCCTCTTCAAAAGCCTGCAGTGCTACAGGAAAAACTGTGCTTTAGTTGCAATAGGAACGCATGCCGTCTTTCTCCTGGAGGCAGGATGACTTCAGGTAGGAGGTCCTGGATGGAAGGAGAAGCCTAGTGTTTTTCTCTGTGCAGCTCAGACTAGGGAATGAGTGCGATTTCCAGGCCTGTTGGAACTTGCTAGAATGTTGCTCTTTTACCTGTGCGAGTGCTGTGAATCAAGATATCACAAGAAAGAGTGTAGTGTGTTGCCCATGACTCAGCACACACAGAGGACCTCCGAGGGACCAATGGGCCTCGTCGTTGCTCAGCAGGCCTACAGGGGTGTGGAGGTACTCAGGGATCTTGGAAGAAAAATGATGCTCACCCGAGAGGCCTAGGAGTCCTGAAAAGGGTACTTCCTTTAAAGTAAAGCTGAACAGCGACTTAGAGCTAATGGAAAGAGCTGCATGCCTACCTTTTTGCAGGGCTACTCAGGGCCTTACCTCGAGGCAAGGACTCACGTTGAGATTCCCTTTAGCTCTAGAGCATGGCAAGGTGAGCCCCACCACGGCCAAAGAAGCTCCGTGTGTAGCCAGAGGAAACTCATTTTCTTCCCACACCAATGCTAGAGTGGCCAGAGGCCTGTCAACAGCAGAGAATTTCAGGGAGCTTCACGGCAGCAAGAATGGAGCTTTCCAAATGGAAAGCAAGGCTAGGACCATCATGCCCCCATTTCCATGGGCACAGGCAGCATACATCTCTGTGGTTTTTAACAAGTCAAATGAGACACAGAGTACACACTGTTTTCTTCCCTGAATCCACTTCTCGAGGCAGGGTGTTCTGCATCTAGTGAACGGCCTCACCAAGGAAAGCCCTAGCTAGGCCTCTGGGCCCGTGCCTCTTCAAAAGCCTGCAGTACTTCAGGAAAAACTGTGCTTTAGTTGCAATAGGAATGCAAGCCGTCTTTTTCCTGGAGGCAGGGTGACTTCAGGTAGGAGGTCCTGGATGGAAGGAGAAGCCTAGTGTTTTTCTCTGTGCAGCTCAGACCAGGGAATGAGTGCAACTTCCATGGCATGTTGGAACTTGCTAGAACGGTGCTCGTGAACCTGTATGAGTGCTGGCTAATTCAAGATGTCCCAGTAAGAGTGCACTCTGTTGCCCTACACTCGGCATACACACTGTGAGTCGGAAAGCTACGGGCCTGGATATAGCTTAGAAGGGCCAGGGGAGCCTGAGGGTACTTGCTGTTCTTGCAGGAAATAGGGTTTCCAGGCGAGGCACCTAGGTGTCCTGAAATGCGTACTGGCGTTAAAATGCTGCAGAGCAGCGACTACGGCCTCATGGAAACTGCTACACGCCTCCGCTTCTGCATAGCATTTCAGGGCCTTCCCTCGAGGCAAGTTCTCACGTTGCTTGCACTGTGAGCGACACAGCCTGTTAGGATGCTGTATTTCTCCTTGAATAGAGTGAGTTCAGGAAAGAGGTCCTCGATAAATTCTAAGAAGAGTGTTTTCTCAGGGCAGCTCAGACGAGGGCAATGTCGATAATGTCCAGGGCATGTTGAACTGCCTAGAAATGTGGTTCTGATGCTTTTCGACTGCTCTGCAAATATAGCTCTCTTGAAGTAACGTACAGTGTGTTGCCCGAGACTCGGCAGGCACAGAGGGCCTCCGAGGGACGTATGGGAATCAATGCTGCTCAGCCGTCCCACAGGGGTGTGGAATGCGTCAGTGATCTTGAAACAAAAATGATGCTCACCCGAGGGGCCTAGGAGTCCTGAAAAGGGTACTTCCTTTAAGATAAAGCGGAACCTCCACTAAGAGCTCATGGAAAGAGCTGCATGCCTCCCTTTCTGCAGGGCTACTCAGGGCCTTACCTCGAAGCAAGGACTCACGTTGAGATTCCCTTTAGCTCTAGAGCATGGCAAGGTGAGCCCCACCCCGGCCAATGAAGCTCCGTGTGTAGCCAGAGAAAACTCATTTTCTTCCCACACCCATGCCTACAGTGGCCAGAGGGCTGTCAACAGCAGAGAATTTCAGGGAGCTTCACGGCAGCAAGAATGGAGCTTTCCAAATGGAAAGCAAGGCTAGGACCATCATGCCCCCATTACCATTGTCACAGGCAGCATACATCTCTGTGGTTTTTAACAAGTCAAATGCGACACAGTATACACAGTTTGCTTCCCTGAATCAACTTTTCGAGGCAGGGTGTTCTGCACCTTGTGAACGGTCTCACCAAGGAACGCCCTAGCTAGGCCTCTGGGCCCCTGCCTCTTCAAAAGCCTGCAGTGCTACAGGAAAAACTGTGCTTTAGTTGCAATAGGAACGCATGCCGTCTTTCTCCTGGAGGCAGGATGACTTCAGGTAGGAGGTCCTGGATGGAAGGAGAAGCCTAGTGTTTTTCTCTGTGCAGGTCAGACTAGGGAATGAGTGCGATTTCCAGGCCTGTTGGAACTTGCTAGAATGTTGCTCTTTTACCTGTGCGAGTGCTGTGAATCAAGATATCACAAGAAAGAGTGTAGTGTGTTGCCCATGACTCAGCACACACAGAGGACCTCCGAGGGACCAATGGGCCTCGTTGTGGCTCAGCAGGCCTACAGGGGTGTGGAGGTACTCAGGGATCTTGGAACAAAAATGATGCTCACCCGAGAGGCCTAGGAGTCCTGAAAAGGGTACTTCCTTTAAAGTAAAGCAGAACAGCGACTTAGAGCTAATGGAAAGAGCTGCATGCCTACCTTTTTGCAGGGCTACTCAGGGCTTTACCTCGAGGCAAGGACTCACGTTGAGATTCCCTTTAGCTCTAGAGCATGGCAAGGTGAGCCCCACCCCGGCCAAAGAAGCTCCGTGTGTAGCCAGAGAAAACTCATTTTCTTCCCACACCAATGCTAGAGTGGCCAGAGGCCTGTCAACAGCTGAGAATTTCAGGGAGCTTCACGGCAGCAAGAATGGAGCTTTCCAAATGGAAAGCAAGGCTAGTACCATCATGCCCCCATTTCCATGGGCACAGGCAGCATACATCTCTGTGGTTTTTAACAAGTCAAATGAGACACAGAGTACACACTGTTTTCTTCCCTGAATCCACTTCTCGCGGGAGGGTGTTCTGCATCTAGTGAACGGCCTCACCAAGGAAAGCCCTAGCTAGGCCTCTGGGCCTGTGCCTCTTCAAAAGCCTGCAGTACTTCAGGAAAAACTGTGCTTTAGTTGCAATAGGAACGCAAGCCGTCTTTTTCCTGGAGGCAGGGTGACTTCAGGTAGGAGGTCCTGGATGGAAGGAGAAGCCTAGTGTTTTTCTCTGTGCAGCTCAGACCAGGGATTGAGTGCAACTTCCATGGCATGTTGGAACTTGCTAGAACGGTGCTCGTGAACCTGTATGAGTGCTGGCTAATTCAAGATGTCCCAGTAAGAGTGCACTCTGTTGCCCTACACTCGGCATACACACTGTGAGTCGGAAAGCTACGGGCCTGGATATTGCTTAGAAGAGCCAGGGGAGCCTGAGGGTACTTGCTGTTCTTGCAGGAAATAGGGTTTCCAGGCGAGGCACCTAGGAGTCCTGAAATGCGTACTGGCGTTAAAATGCTGCAGAGCAGCGACTACGGCCTCATGGAAACTGCTACACGCCTCCGCTTCTGCATAGCATTTCAGGACCTTCCCTCGAGGCAAGTTCTCACGTTGCTTGCACTGTGAGCGACACAGCATGTTAGGATGCTGTATTTCTCCTTGAATAGAGTGACTTCAGGAAAGAGGTCCTCGATAAATTCTAAGAAGAGTGTTATCTCAGGACATTCAGACGAGGGCAATGTCGAAAACTTCCAGGGCATGTTGGACTGCCTAGAAATGTGGTTCTGATGCTGTTCGACTGCTCTGCAAATAGAGCTCTCCTGAAGTAACGTACAGTGTGTTGCCCGAGACTCGGCAGACACAGAGGGCCTCCGAGGGACGTATGGGAATCAATGCTGCTCAGCAGGCACGCAGGGGTGTGGAGTGCGTCAGTGATCTTGGAACAAAAATGATGCTCACCCGAGGGGCCTAGGAGTCCTGAAAAGGGTACTTCCTTTAAGATAAAGCGGAACCTCCACTAAGAGCTCATGGAAAGAGCTGCATGCCTCCCTTTCTGCAGGGCTACTCAGGGCCTTACCTCGAGGAAAGGACTCACGTTGAGATTCCCTTTAGCTCTAGAGCATGGCAAGGTGAGCCCCACCCCGGCCAATGAAGCTCCGTGTGTAGCCAGAGAAAACTCATTTTCTTCCCACACCCATGCCTACAGTGGCCAGAGGGCTGTCAACAGCAGAGAATTTCAGGGAGCTTCACGGCAGCAAGAATGGAGCTTTCCAAATGGAAAGCAAGGCTAGGACCATCATGCCCCCATTTCCATGGGCACAGGCAGCATACATCTCTGTGGTTTCTAACAAGTCAAAAGAGACACAGAGTACACACTAGTTGCTTCCCTGAATCAACTTCTCGAGGCAGGGTGTTCTGCACCTTGTGAACGGCCTCAACAAGGAACGCCCTAGCTAGGCCTCTGGGCCCCTGCCTCTTCAAAAGCCTGCAGTGCTACAGGAAAAACTGTGCTTTAGTTGCAATAGGAACGCATGCCGTCTTTCTCCTGGAGGCAGGATGACTTCAGGTAGGAGGTCCTGGATGGAAGGAGAAGCCTAGTGTTTTTCTCTGTGCAGCTCAGACTAGGGAATGAGTGCGATTTCCAGGCCTGTTGGAACTTGCTAGAATGTTGCTCTTTTACCTGTGCGAGTGCTGTGAATCAAGATATCACAAGAAAGAGTGTAGTGTGTTGCCCATGACTCAGCACACACAGAGGACCTCCGAGGGACCAATGGGCCTCGTCGTTGCTCAGCAGGCCTACAGGGGTGTGGAGGTACTCAGGGATCTTGGAACAAAAATGATGCTCACCCGAGAGGCCTAGGAGTCCTGAAAAGGGTACTTCCTTTAAAGTAAAGCTGAACAGCGACTTAGAGCTAATGGAAAGAGCTGCATGCCTACCTTTTTGCAGGGCTACTCAGGGCCTTACCTCGAGGCAAGGACTCACGTTGAGATTCCCTTTAGCTCTAGAGCATGGCAAGGTGAGCCCCACCACGGCCAAAGAAGCTCCGTGTGTAGCCAGAGGAAACTCATTTTCTTCCCACACCAATGCTAGAGTGGCCAGAGGCCTGTCAACAGCAGAGAATTTCAGGGAGCTTCACGGCAGCAAGAATGGAGCTTTCCAAATGGAAAGCAAGGCTAGGACCATCATGCCCCCATTTCCATGGGCACAGGCAGCATACATCTCTGTGGTTTTTAACAAGTCAAATGAGACACAGAGTACACACTGTTTTCTTCCCTGAATCCACTTCTCGAGGCAGGGTGTTCTGCATCTAGTGAACGGCCTCACCAAGGAAAGCCCTAGCTAGGCCTCTGGGCCCGTGCCTCTTCAAAAGCCTGCAGTACTTCAGGAAAAACTGTGCTTTAGTTGCAATAGGAATGCAAGCCGTCTTTTTCCTGGAGGCAGGGTGACTTCAGGTAGGAGGTCCTGGATGGAAGGAGAAGCCTAGTGTTTTTCTCTGTGCAGCTCAGACCAGGGAATGAGTGCAACTTCCATGGCATGTTGGAACTTGCTAGAACGGTGCTCGTGAACCTGTATGAGTGCTGGCTAATTCAAGATGTCCCAGTAAGAGTGCACTCTGTTGCCCTACACTCGGCATACACACTGTGAGTCGGAAAGCTACGGGCCTGGATATTGCTTAGAAGGGCCAGGGGAGCCTGAGGATGCTTGCTGTTCTTGCAGGAAATAGGGTTTCCAGGCGAGGCACCTAGGTGTCCTGAAATGCGTACTGGCGTTAAAATGCTGCAGAGCAGCGATTACGGCCTCATGGAAACTGCTACACGCCTCCGCTTCTGCATAGCATTTCAGGGCCTTCCCTCGAGGCAAGTTCTCACGTTGCTTGCACTGTGAGCGACACAGCCTGTTAGGATGCTGTATTTCTCCTTGAATAGAGTGAGTTCAGGAAAGAGGTCCTCGATAAATTCTAAGAAGAGTGTTTTCTCAGGGCAGCTCAGACGAGGGCAATGTCGATAATGTCCAGGGCATGTTGAACTGCCTAGAAATGTGGTTCTGATGCTTTTCGACTGCTCTGCAAATATAGCTCTCTTGAAGTAACGTACAGTGTGTTGCCCGAGACTCGGCAGGCACAGAGGGCCTCCGAGGGACGTATGGGAATCAATGCTGCTCAGCCGTCCCACAGGGGTGTGGAATGCGTCAGTGATCTTGAAACAAAAATGATGCTCACCCGAGGGGCCTAGGAGTCCTGAAAAGGGTACTTCCTTTAAGATAAAGCGGAACCTCCACTAAGAGCTCATGGAAAGAGCTGCATGCCTCCCTTTCTGCAGGGCTACTCAGGGCCTTACCTCGAAGCAAGGACTCACGTTGAGATTCCCTTTAGCTCTAGAGCATGGCAAGGTGAGCCCCACCCCGGCCAATGAAGCTCCGTGTGTAGCCAGAGAAAACTCATTTTCTTCCCACACCCATGCCTACAGTGGCCAGAGGGCTGTCAACAGCAGAGAATTTCAGGGAGCTTCACGGCAGCAAGAATGGAGCTTTCCAAATGGAAAGCAAGGCTAGGACCATCATGCCCCCATTACCATTGTCACAGGCAGCATACATCTCTGTGGTTTTTAACAAGTCAAATGCGACACAGTATACACAGTTTGCTTCCCTGAATCAACTTTTCGAGGCAGGGTGTTCTGCACCTTGTGAACGGTCTCACCAAGGAACGCCCTAGCTAGGCCTCTGGGCCCCTGCCTCTTCAAAAGCCTGCAGTGCTACAGGAAAAACTGTGCTTTAGTTGCAATAGGAACGCATGCCGTCTTTCTCCTGGAGGCAGGATGACTTCAGGTAGGAGGTCCTGGATGGAAGGAGAAGCCTAGTGTTTTTCTCTGTGCAGGTCAGACTAGGGAATGAGTGCGATTTCCAGGCCTGTTGGAACTTGCTAGAATGTTGCTCTTTTACCTGTGCGAGTGCTGTGAATCAAGATATCACAAGAAAGAGTGTAGTGTGTTGCCCATGACTCAGCACACACAGAGGACCTCCGAGGGACCAATGGGCCTCGTTGTGGCTCAGCAGGCCTACAGGGGTGTGGAGGTACTCAGGGATCTTGGAACAAAAATGATGCTCACCCGAGAGGCCTAGGAGTCCTGAAAAGGGTACTTCCTTTAAAGTAAAGCAGAACAGCGACTTAGAGCTAATGGAAAGAGCTGCATGCCTACCTTTTTGCAGGGCTACTCAGGGCTTTACCTCGAGGCAAGGACTCACGTTGAGATTCCCTTTAGCTCTAGAGCATGGCAAGGTGAGCCCCACCCCGGCCAAAGAAGCTCCGTGTGTAGCCAGAGAAAACTCATTTTCTTCCCACACCAATGCTAGAGTGGCCAGAGGCCTGTCAACAGCTGAGAATTTCAGGGAGCTTCACGGCAGCAAGAATGGAGCTTTCCAAATGGAAAGCAAGGCTAGTACCATCATGCCCCCATTTCCATGGGCACAGGCAGCATACATCTCTGTGGTTTTTAACAAGTCAAATGAGACACAGAGTACACACTGTTTTCTTCCCTGAATCCACTTCTCGCGGGAGGGTGTTCTGCATCTAGTGAACGGCCTCACCAAGGAAAGCCCTAGCTAGGCCTCTGGGCCTGTGCCTCTTCAAAAGCCTGCAGTACTTCAGGAAAAACTGTGCTTTAGTTGCAATAGGAACGCAAGCCGTCTTTTTCCTGGAGGCAGGGTGACTTCAGGTAGGAGGTCCTGGATGGAAGGAGAAGCCTAGTGTTTTTCTCTGTGCAGCTCAGACCAGGGATTGAGTGCAACTTCCATGGCATGTTGGAACTTGCTAGAACGGTGCTCGTGAACCTGTATGAGTGCTGGCTAATTCAAGATGTCCCAGTAAGAGTGCACTCTGTTGCCCTACACTCGGCATACACACTGTGAGTCGGAAAGCTACGGGCCTGGATATTGCTTAGAAGAGCCAGGGGAGCCTGAGGGTACTTGCTGTTCTTGCAGGAAATAGGGTTTCCAGGCGAGGCACCTAGGAGTCCTGAAATGCGTACTGGCGTTAAAATGCTGCAGAGCAGCGACTACGGCCTCATGGAAACTGCTACACGCCTCCGCTTCTGCATAGCATTTCAGGACCTTCCCTCGAGGCAAGTTCTCACGTTGCTTGCACTGTGAGCGACACAGCATGTTAGGATGCTGTATTTCTCCTTGAATAGAGTGACTTCAGGAAAGAGGTCCTCGATAAATTCTAAGAAGAGTGTTATCTCAGGACATTCAGACGAGGGCAATGTCGAAAACTTCCAGGGCATGTTGGACTGCCTAGAAATGTGGTTCTGATGCTGTTCGACTGCTCTGCAAATAGAGCTCTCCTGAAGTAACGTACAGTGTGTTGCCCGAGACTCGGCAGACACAGAGGGCCTCCGAGGGACGTATGGGAATCAATGCTGCTCAGCAGGCACGCAGGGGTGTGGAGTGCGTCAGTGATCTTGGAACAAAAATGATGCTCACCCGAGGGGCCTAGGAGTCCTGAAAAGGGTACTTCCTTTAAGATAAAGCGGAACCTCCACTAAGAGCTCATGGAAAGAGCTGCATGCCTCCCTTTCTGCAGGGCTACTCAGGGCCTTACCTCGAGGAAAGGACTCACGTTGAGATTCCCTTTAGCTCTAGAGCATGGCAAGGTGAGCCCCACCCCGGCCAATGAAGCTCCGTGTGTAGCCAGAGAAAACTCATTTTCTTCCCACACCCATGCCTACAGTGGCCAGAGGGCTGTCAACAGCAGAGAATTTCAGGGAGCTTCACGGCAGCAAGAATGGAGCTTTCCAAATGGAAAGCAAGGCTAGGACCATCATGCCCCCATTTCCATGGGCACAGGCAGCATACATCTCTGTGGTTTCTAACAAGTCAAAAGAGACACAGAGTACACACTAGTTGCTTCCCTGAATCAACTTCTCGAGGCAGGGTGTTCTGCACCTTGTGAACGGCCTCAACAAGGAACGCCCTAGCTAGGCCTCTGGGCCCCTGCCTCTTCAAAAGCCTGCAGTGCTACAGGAAAAACTGTGCTTTAGTTGCAATAGGAACGCATGCCGTCTTTCTCCTGGAGGCAGGATGACTTCAGGTAGGAGGTCCTGGATGGAAGGAGAAGCCTAGTGTTTTTCTCTGTGCAGCTCCGACTAGGGAATGAGTGCGATTTCCAGGCCTGTTGGAACTTGCTAGAATGTTGCTCTTTTACCTGTGCGAGTGCTGTGAATCAAGATATCACAAGAAAGAGTGTAGTGTGTTGCCCATGACTCAGCACACACAGAGGACCTCCGAGGGACCAATGGGCCTCGTCGTTGCTCAGCAGGCCTACAGGGGTGTGGAGGTACTCAGGGATCTTGGAACAAAAATGATGCTCACCCGAGAGGCCTAGGAGTCCTGAAAAGGGTACTTCCTTTAAAGTAAAGCTGAACAGCGACTTAGAGCTAATGGAAAGAGCTGCATGCCTACCTTTTTGCAGGGCTACTCAGGGCCTTACCTCGAGGCAAGGACTCACGTTGAGATTCCCTTTAGCTCTAGAGCATGGCAAGGTGAGCCCCACCACGGCCAAAGAAGCTCCGTGTGTAGCCAGAGGAAACTCATTTTCTTCCCACACCAATGCTAGAGTGGCCAGAGGCCTGTCAACAGCAGAGAATTTCAGGGAGCTTCACGGCAGCAAGAATGGAGCTTTCCAAATGGAAAGCAAGGCTAGGACCATCATGCCCCCATTTCCATGGGCACAGGCAGCATACATCTCTGTGGTTTTTAACAAGTCAAATGAGACACAGAGTACACACTGTTTTCTTCCCTGAATCCACTTCTCGAGGCAGGGTGTTCTGCATCTAGTGAACGGCCTCACCAAGGAAAGCCCTAGCTAGGCCTCTGGGCCCGTGCCTCTTCAAAAGCCTGCAGTACTTCAGGAAAAACTGTGCTTTAGTTGCAATAGGAATGCAAGCCGTCTTTTTCCTGGAGGCAGGGTGACTTCAGGTAGGAGGTCCTGGATGGAAGGAGAAGCCTAGTGTTTTTCTCTGTGCAGCTCAGACCAGGGAATGAGTGCAACTTCCATGGCATGTTGGAACTTGCTAGAACGGTGCTCGTGAACCTGTATGAGTGCTGGCTAATTCAAGATGTCCCAGTAAGAGTGCACTCTGTTGCCCTACACTCGGCATACACACTGTGAGTCGGAAAGCTACGGGCCTGGATATTGCTTAGAAGGGCCAGGGGAGCCTGAGGATGCTTGCTGTTCTTGCAGGAAATAGGGTTTCCAGGCGAGGCACCTAGGTGTCCTGAAATGCGTACTGGCGTTAAAATGCTGCAGAGCAGCGACTACGGCCTCATGGAAACTGCTACACGCCTCCGCTTCTGCATAGCATTTCAGGGCCTTCCCTCGAGGCAAGTTCTCACGTTGCTTGCACTGTGAGCGACACAGCCTGTTAGGATGCTGTATTTCTCCTTGAATAGAGTGAGTTCAGGAAAGAGGTCCTCGATAAATTCTAAGAAGAGTGTTTTCTCAGGGCAGCTCAGACGAGGGCAATGTCGATAATGTCCAGGGCATGTTGAACTGCCTAGAAATGTGGTTCTGATGCTTTTCGACTGCTCTGCAAATATAGCTCTCTTGAAGTAACGTACAGTGTGTTGCCCGAGACTCGGCAGGCACAGAGGGCCTCCGAGGGACGTATGGGAATCAATGCTGCTCAGCCGTCCCACAGGGGTGTGGAATGCGTCAGTGATCTTGAAACAAAAATGATGCTCACCCGAGGGGCCTAGGAGTCCTGAAAAGGGTACTTCCTTTAAGATAAAGCGGAACCTCCACTAAGAGCTCATGGAAAGAGCTGCATGCCTCCCTTTCTGCAGGGCTACTCAGGGCCTTACCTCGAAGCAAGGACTCACGTTGAGATTCCCTTTAGCTCTAGAGCATGGCAAGGTGAGCCCCACCCCGGCCAATGAAGCTCCGTGTGTAGCCAGAGAAAACTCATTTTCTTCCCACACCCATGCCTACAGTGGCCAGAGGGCTGTCAACAGCAGAGAATTTCAGGGAGCTTCACGGCAGCAAGAATGGAGCTTTCCAAATGGAAAGCAAGGCTAGGACCATCATGCCCCCATTACCATTGTCACAGGCAGCATACATCTCTGTGGTTTTTAACAAGTCAAATGCGACACAGTATACACAGTTTGCTTCCCTGAATCAACTTTTCGAGGCAGGGTGTTCTGCACCTTGTGAACGGTCTCACCAAGGAACGCCCTAGCTAGGCCTCTGGGCCCCTGCCTCTTCAAAAGCCTGCAGTGCTACAGGAAAAACTGTGCTTTAGTTGCAATAGGAACGCATGCCGTCTTTCTCCTGGAGGCAGGATGACTTCAGGTAGGAGGTCCTGGATGGAAGGAGAAGCCTAGTGTTTTTCTCTGTGCAGGTCAGACTAGGGAATGAGTGCGATTTCCAGGCCTGTTGGAACTTGCTAGAATGTTGCTCTTTTACCTGTGCGAGTGCTGTGAATCAAGATATCACAAGAAAGAGTGTAGTGTGTTGCCCATGACTCAGCACACACAGAGGACCTCCGAGGGACCAATGGGCCTCGTTGTGGCTCAGCAGGCCTACAGGGGTGTGGAGGTACTCAGGGATCTTGGAACAAAAATGATGCTCACCCGAGAGGCCTAGGAGTCCTGAAAAGGGTACTTCCTTTAAAGTAAAGCAGAACAGCGACTTAGAGCTAATGGAAAGAGCTGCATGCCTACCTTTTTGCAGGGCTACTCAGGGCTTTACCTCGAGGCAAGGACTCACGTTGAGATTCCCTTTAGCTCTAGAGCATGGCAAGGTGAGCCCCACCCCGGCCAAAGAAGCTCCGTGTGTAGCCAGAGAAAACTCATTTTCTTCCCACACCAATGCTAGAGTGGCCAGAGGCCTGTCAACAGCTGAGAATTTCAGGGAGCTTCACGGCAGCAAGAATGGAGCTTTCCAAATGGAAAGCAAGGCTAGTACCATCATGCCCCCATTTCCATGGGCACAGGCAGCATACATCTCTGTGGTTTTTAACAAGTCAAATGAGACACAGAGTACACACTGTTTTCTTCCCTGAATCCACTTCTCGCGGGAGGGTGTTCTGCATCTAGTGAACGGCCTCACCAAGGAAAGCCCTAGCTAGGCCTCTGGGCCTGTGCCTCTTCAAAAGCCTGCAGTACTTCAGGAAAAACTGTGCTTTAGTTGCAATAGGAACGCAAGCCGTCTTTTTCCTGGAGGCAGGGTGACTTCAGGTAGGAGGTCCTGGATGGAAGGAGAAGCCTAGTGTTTTTCTCTGTGCAGCTCAGACCAGGGATTGAGTGCAACTTCCATGGCATGTTGGAACTTGCTAGAACGGTGCTCGTGAACCTGTATGAGTGCTGGCTAATTCAAGATGTCCCAGTAAGAGTGCACTCTGTTGCCCTACACTCGGCATACACACTGTGAGTCGGAAAGCTACGGGCCTGGATATTGCTTAGAAGAGCCAGGGGAGCCTGAGGGTACTTGCTGTTCTTGCAGGAAATAGGGTTTCCAGGCGAGGCACCTAGGAGTCCTGAAATGCGTACTGGCGTTAAAATGCTGCAGAGCAGCGACTACGGCCTCATGGAAACTGCTACACGCCTCCGCTTCTGCATAGCATTTCAGGACCTTCCCTCGAGGCAAGTTCTCACGTTGCTTGCACTGTGAGCGACACAGCATGTTAGGATGCTGTATTTCTCCTTGAATAGAGTGACTTCAGGAAAGAGGTCCTCGATAAATTCTAAGAAGAGTGTTATCTCAGGACATTCAGACGAGGGCAATGTCGAAAACTTCCAGGGCATGTTGGACTGCCTAGAAATGTGGTTCTGATGCTGTTCGACTGCTCTGCAAATAGAGCTCTCCTGAAGTAACGTACAGTGTGTTGCCCGAGACTCGGCAGACACAGAGGGCCTCCGAGGGACGTATGGGAATCAATGCTGCTCAGCAGGCACGCAGGGGTGTGGAGTGCGTCAGTGATCTTGGAACAAAAATGATGCTCACCCGAGGGGCCTAGGAGTCCTGAAAAGGGTACTTCCTTTAAGATAAAGCGGAACCTCCACTAAGAGCTCATGGAAAGAGCTGCATGCCTCCCTTTCTGCAGGGCTACTCAGGGCCTTACCTCGAGGAAAGGACTCACGTTGAGATTCCCTTTAGCTCTAGAGCATGGCAAGGTGAGCCCCACCCCGGCCAATGAAGCTCCGTGTGTAGCCAGAGAAAACTCATTTTCTTCCCACACCCATGCCTACAGTGGCCAGAGGGCTGTCAACAGCAGAGAATTTCAGGGAGCTTCACGGCAGCAAGAATGGAGCTTTCCAAATGGAAAGCAAGGCTAGGACCATCATGCCCCCATTTCCATGGGCACAGGCAGCATACATCTCTGTGGTTTCTAACAAGTCAAAAGAGACACAGAGTACACACTAGTTGCTTCCCTGAATCAACTTCTCGAGGCAGGGTGTTCTGCACCTTGTGAACGGCCTCAACAAGGAACGCCCTAGCTAGGCCTCTGGGCCCCTGCCTCTTCAAAAGCCTGCAGTGCTACAGGAAAAACTGTGCTTTAGTTGCAATAGGAACGCATGCCGTCTTTCTCCTGGAGGCAGGATGACTTCAGGTAGGAGGTCCTGGATGGAAGGAGAAGCCTAGTGTTTTTCTCTGTGCAGCTCCGACTAGGGAATGAGTGCGATTTCCAGGCCTGTTGGAACTTGCTAGAATGTTGCTCTTTTACCTGTGCGAGTGCTGTGAATCAAGATATCACAAGAAAGAGTGTAGTGTGTTGCCCATGACTCAGCACACACAGAGGACCTCCGAGGGACCAATGGGCCTCGTCGTTGCTCAGCAGGCCTACAGGGGTGTGGAGGTACTCAGGGATCTTGGAACAAAAATGATGCTCACCCGAGAGGCCTAGGAGTCCTGAAAAGGGTACTTCCTTTAAAGTAAAGCTGAACAGCGACTTAGAGCTAATGGAAAGAGCTGCATGCCTACCTTTTTGCAGGGCTACTCAGGGCCTTACCTCGAGGCAAGGACTCACGTTGAGATTCCCTTTAGCTCTAGAGCATGGCAAGGTGAGCCCCACCACGGCCAAAGAAGCTCCGTGTGTAGCCAGAGGAAACTCATTTTCTTCCCACACCAATGCTAGAGTGGCCAGAGGCCTGTCAACAGCAGAGAATTTCAGGGAGCTTCACGGCAGCAAGAATGGAGCTTTCCAAATGGAAAGCAAGGCTAGGACCATCATGCCCCCATTTCCATGGGCACAGGCAGCATACATCTCTGTGGTTTTTAACAAGTCAAATGAGACACAGAGTACACACTGTTTTCTTCCCTGAATCCACTTCTCGAGGCAGGGTGTTCTGCATCTAGTGAACGGCCTCACCAAGGAAAGCCCTAGCTAGGCCTCTGGGCCCGTGCCTCTTCAAAAGCCTGCAGTACTTCAGGAAAAACTGTGCTTTAGTTGCAATAGGAATGCAAGCCGTCTTTTTCCTGGAGGCAGGGTGACTTCAGGTAGGAGGTCCTGGATGGAAGGAGAAGCCTAGTGTTTTTCTCTGTGCAGCTCAGACCAGGGAATGAGTGCAACTTCCATGGCATGTTGGAACTTGCTAGAACGGTGCTCGTGAACCTGTATGAGTGCTGGCTAATTCAAGATGTCCCAGTAAGAGTGCACTCTGTTGCCCTACACTCGGCATACACACTGTGAGTCGGAAAGCTACGGGCCTGGATATTGCTTAGAAGGGCCAGGGGAGCCTGAGGATGCTTGCTGTTCTTGCAGGAAATAGGGTTTCCAGGCGAGGCACCTAGGTGTCCTGAAATGCGTACTGGCGTTAAAATGCTGCAGAGCAGCGACTACGGCCTCATGGAAACTGCTACACGCCTCCGCTTCTGCATAGCATTTCAGGGCCTTCCCTCGAGGCAAGTTCTCACGTTGCTTGCACTGTGAGCGACACAGCCTGTTAGGATGCTGTATTTCTCCTTGAATAGAGTGAGTTCAGGAAAGAGGTCCTCGATAAATTCTAAGAAGAGTGTTTTCTCAGGGCAGCTCAGACGAGGGCAATGTCGATAATGTCCAGGGCATGTTGAACTGCCTAGAAATGTGGTTCTGATGCTTTTCGACTGCTCTGCAAATATAGCTCTCTTGAAGTAACGTACAGTGTGTTGCCCGAGACTCGGCAGGCACAGAGGGCCTCCGAGGGACGTATGGGAATCAATGCTGCTCAGCCGTCCCACAGGGGTGTGGAATGCGTCAGTGATCTTGAAACAAAAATGATGCTCACCCGAGGGGCCTAGGAGTCCTGAAAAGGGTACTTCCTTTAAGATAAAGCGGAACCTCCACTAAGAGCTCATGGAAAGAGCTGCATGCCTCCCTTTCTGCAGGGCTACTCAGGGCCTTACCTCGAAGCAAGGACTCACGTTGAGATTCCCTTTAGCTCTAGAGCATGGCAAGGTGAGCCCCACCCCGGCCAATGAAGCTCCGTGTGTAGCCAGAGAAAACTCATTTTCTTCCCACACCCATGCCTACAGTGGCCAGAGGGCTGTCAACAGCAGAGAATTTCAGGGAGCTTCACGGCAGCAAGAATGGAGCTTTCCAAATGGAAAGCAAGGCTAGGACCATCATGCCCCCATTACCATTGTCACAGGCAGCATACATCTCTGTGGTTTTTAACAAGTCAAATGCGACACAGTATACACAGTTTGCTTCCCTGAATCAACTTTTCGAGGCAGGGTGTTCTGCACCTTGTGAACGGTCTCACCAAGGAACGCCCTAGCTAGGCCTCTGGGCCCCTGCCTCTTCAAAAGCCTGCAGTGCTACAGGAAAAACTGTGCTTTAGTTGCAATAGGAACGCATGCCGTCTTTCTCCTGGAGGCAGGATGACTTCAGGTAGGAGGTCCTGGATGGAAGGAGAAGCCTAGTGTTTTTCTCTGTGCAGGTCAGACTAGGGAATGAGTGCGATTTCCAGGCCTGTTGGAACTTGCTAGAATGTTGCTCTTTTACCTGTGCGAGTGCTGTGAATCAAGATATCACAAGAAAGAGTGTAGTGTGTTGCCCATGACTCAGCACACACAGAGGACCTCCGAGGGACCAATGGGCCTCGTTGTGGCTCAGCAGGCCTACAGGGGTGTGGAGGTACTCAGGGATCTTGGAACAAAAATGATGCTCACCCGAGAGGCCTAGGAGTCCTGAAAAGGGTACTTCCTTTAAAGTAAAGCAGAACAGCGACTTAGAGCTAATGGAAAGAGCTGCATGCCTACCTTTTTGCAGGGCTACTCAGGGCTTTACCTCGAGGCAAGGACTCACGTTGAGATTCCCTTTAGCTCTAGAGCATGGCAAGGTGAGCCCCACCCCGGCCAAAGAAGCTCCGTGTGTAGCCAGAGAAAACTCATTTTCTTCCCACACCAATGCTAGAGTGGCCAGAGGCCTGTCAACAGCTGAGAATTTCAGGGAGCTTCACGGCAGCAAGAATGGAGCTTTCCAAATGGAAAGCAAGGCTAGTACCATCATGCCCCCATTTCCATGGGCACAGGCAGCATACATCTCTGTGGTTTTTAACAAGTCAAATGAGACACAGAGTACACACTGTTTTCTTCCCTGAATCCACTTCTCGCGGGAGGGTGTTCTGCATCTAGTGAACGGCCTCACCAAGGAAAGCCCTAGCTAGGCCTCTGGGCCTGTGCCTCTTCAAAAGCCTGCAGTACTTCAGGAAAAACTGTGCTTTAGTTGCAATAGGAACGCAAGCCGTCTTTTTCCTGGAGGCAGGGTGACTTCAGGTAGGAGGTCCTGGATGGAAGGAGAAGCCTAGTGTTTTTCTCTGTGCAGCTCAGACCAGGGATTGAGTGCAACTTCCATGGCATGTTGGAACTTGCTAGAACGGTGCTCGTGAACCTGTATGAGTGCTGGCTAATTCAAGATGTCCCAGTAAGAGTGCACTCTGTTGCCCTACACTCGGCATACACACTGTGAGTCGGAAAGCTACGGGCCTGGATATTGCTTAGAAGAGCCAGGGGAGCCTGAGGGTACTTGCTGTTCTTGCAGGAAATAGGGTTTCCAGGCGAGGCACCTAGGAGTCCTGAAATGCGTACTGGCGTTAAAATGCTGCAGAGCAGCGACTACGGCCTCATGGAAACTGCTACACGCCTCCGCTTCTGCATAGCATTTCAGGACCTTCCCTCGAGGCAAGTTCTCACGTTGCTTGCACTGTGAGCGACACAGCATGTTAGGATGCTGTATTTCTCCTTGAATAGAGTGACTTCAGGAAAGAGGTCCTCGATAAATTCTAAGAAGAGTGTTATCTCAGGACATTCAGACGAGGGCAATGTCGAAAACTTCCAGGGCATGTTGGACTGCCTAGAAATGTGGTTCTGATGCTGTTCGACTGCTCTGCAAATAGAGCTCTCCTGAAGTAACGTACAGTGTGTTGCCCGAGACTCGGCAGACACAGAGGGCCTCCGAGGGACGTATGGGAATCAATGCTGCTCAGCAGGCACGCAGGGGTGTGGAGTGCGTCAGTGATCTTGGAACAAAAATGATGCTCACCCGAGGGGCCTAGGAGTCCTGAAAAGGGTACTTCCTTTAAGATAAAGCGGAACCTCCACTAAGAGCTCATGGAAAGAGCTGCATGCCTCCCTTTCTGCAGGGCTACTCAGGGCCTTACCTCGAGGAAAGGACTCACGTTGAGATTCCCTTTAGCTCTAGAGCATGGCAAGGTGAGCCCCACCCCGGCCAATGAAGCTCCGTGTGTAGCCAGAGAAAACTCATTTTCTTCCCACACCCATGCCTACAGTGGCCAGAGGGCTGTCAACAGCAGAGAATTTCAGGGAGCTTCACGGCAGCAAGAATGGAGCTTTCCAAATGGAAAGCAAGGCTAGGACCATCATGCCCCCATTTCCATGGGCACAGGCAGCATACATCTCTGTGGTTTCTAACAAGTCAAAAGAGACACAGAGTACACACTAGTTGCTTCCCTGAATCAACTTCTCGAGGCAGGGTGTTCTGCACCTTGTGAACGGCCTCAACAAGGAACGCCCTAGCTAGGCCTCTGGGCCCCTGCCTCTTCAAAAGCCTGCAGTGCTACAGGAAAAACTGTGCTTTAGTTGCAATAGGAACGCATGCCGTCTTTCTCCTGGAGGCAGGATGACTTCAGGTAGGAGGTCCTGGATGGAAGGAGAAGCCTAGTGTTTTTCTCTGTGCAGCTCCGACTAGGGAATGAGTGCGATTTCCAGGCCTGTTGGAACTTGCTAGAATGTTGCTCTTTTACCTGTGCGAGTGCTGTGAATCAAGATATCACAAGAAAGAGTGTAGTGTGTTGCCCATGACTCAGCACACACAGAGGACCTCCGAGGGACCAATGGGCCTCGTCGTTGCTCAGCAGGCCTACAGGGGTGTGGAGGTACTCAGGGATCTTGGAACAAAAATGATGCTCACCCGAGAGGCCTAGGAGTCCTGAAAAGGGTACTTCCTTTAAAGTAAAGCTGAACAGCGACTTAGAGCTAATGGAAAGAGCTGCATGCCTACCTTTTTGCAGGGCTACTCAGGGCCTTACCTCGAGGCAAGGACTCACGTTGAGATTCCCTTTAGCTCTAGAGCATGGCAAGGTGAGCCCCACCACGGCCAAAGAAGCTCCGTGTGTAGCCAGAGGAAACTCATTTTCTTCCCACACCAATGCTAGAGTGGCCAGAGGCCTGTCAACAGCAGAGAATTTCAGGGAGCTTCACGGCAGCAAGAATGGAGCTTTCCAAATGGAAAGCAAGGCTAGGACCATCATGCCCCCATTTCCATGGGCACAGGCAGCATACATCTCTGTGGTTTTTAACAAGTCAAATGAGACACAGAGTACACACTGTTTTCTTCCCTGAATCCACTTCTCGAGGCAGGGTGTTCTGCATCTAGTGAACGGCCTCACCAAGGAAAGCCCTAGCTAGGCCTCTGGGCCCGTGCCTCTTCAAAAGCCTGCAGTACTTCAGGAAAAACTGTGCTTTAGTTGCAATAGGAATGCAAGCCGTCTTTTTCCTGGAGGCAGGGTGACTTCAGGTAGGAGGTCCTGGATGGAAGGAGAAGCCTAGTGTTTTTCTCTGTGCAGCTCAGACCAGGGAATGAGTGCAACTTCCATGGCATGTTGGAACTTGCTAGAACGGTGCTCGTGAACCTGTATGAGTGCTGGCTAATTCAAGATGTCCCAGTAAGAGTGCACTCTGTTGCCCTACACTCGGCATACACACTGTGAGTCGGAAAGCTACGGGCCTGGATATTGCTTAGAAGGGCCAGGGGAGCCTGAGGATGCTTGCTGTTCTTGCAGGAAATAGGGTTTCCAGGCGAGGCACCTAGGTGTCCTGAAATGCGTACTGGCGTTAAAATGCTGCAGAGCAGCGACTACGGCCTCATGGAAACTGCTACACGCCTCCGCTTCTGCATAGCATTTCAGGGCCTTCCCTCGAGGCAAGTTCTCACGTTGCTTGCACTGTGAGCGACACAGCCTGTTAGGATGCTGTATTTCTCCTTGAATAGAGTGAGTTCAGGAAAGAGGTCCTCGATAAATTCTAAGAAGAGTGTTTTCTCAGGGCAGCTCAGACGAGGGCAATGTCGATAATGTCCAGGGCATGTTGAACTGCCTAGAAATGTGGTTCTGATGCTTTTCGACTGCTCTGCAAATATAGCTCTCTTGAAGTAACGTACAGTGTGTTGCCCGAGACTCGGCAGGCACAGAGGGCCTCCGAGGGACGTATGGGAATCAATGCTGCTCAGCCGTCCCACAGGGGTGTGGAATGCGTCAGTGATCTTGAAACAAAAATGATGCTCACCCGAGGGGCCTAGGAGTCCTGAAAAGGGTACTTCCTTTAAGATAAAGCGGAACCTCCACTAAGAGCTCATGGAAAGAGCTGCATGCCTCCCTTTCTGCAGGGCTACTCAGGGCCTTACCTCGAAGCAAGGACTCACGTTGAGATTCCCTTTAGCTCTAGAGCATGGCAAGGTGAGCCCCACCCCGGCCAATGAAGCTCCGTGTGTAGCCAGAGAAAACTCATTTTCTTCCCACACCCATGCCTACAGTGGCCAGAGGGCTGTCAACAGCAGAGAATTTCAGGGAGCTTCACGGCAGCAAGAATGGAGCTTTCCAAATGGAAAGCAAGGCTAGGACCATCATGCCCCCATTACCATTGTCACAGGCAGCATACATCTCTGTGGTTTTTAACAAGTCAAATGCGACACAGTATACACAGTTTGCTTCCCTGAATCAACTTTTCGAGGCAGGGTGTTCTGCACCTTGTGAACGGTCTCACCAAGGAACGCCCTAGCTAGGCCTCTGGGCCCCTGCCTCTTCAAAAGCCTGCAGTGCTACAGGAAAAACTGTGCTTTAGTTGCAATAGGAACGCATGCCGTCTTTCTCCTGGAGGCAGGATGACTTCAGGTAGGAGGTCCTGGATGGAAGGAGAAGCCTAGTGTTTTTCTCTGTGCAGGTCAGACTAGGGAATGAGTGCGATTTCCAGGCCTGTTGGAACTTGCTAGAATGTTGCTCTTTTACCTGTGCGAGTGCTGTGAATCAAGATATCACAAGAAAGAGTGTAGTGTGTTGCCCATGACTCAGCACACACAGAGGACCTCCGAGGGACCAATGGGCCTCGTTGTGGCTCAGCAGGCCTACAGGGGTGTGGAGGTACTCAGGGATCTTGGAACAAAAATGATGCTCACCCGAGAGGCCTAGGAGTCCTGAAAAGGGTACTTCCTTTAAAGTAAAGCAGAACAGCGACTTAGAGCTAATGGAAAGAGCTGCATGCCTACCTTTTTGCAGGGCTACTCAGGGCTTTACCTCGAGGCAAGGACTCACGTTGAGATTCCCTTTAGCTCTAGAGCATGGCAAGGTGAGCCCCACCCCGGCCAAAGAAGCTCCGTGTGTAGCCAGAGAAAACTCATTTTCTTCCCACACCAATGCTAGAGTGGCCAGAGGCCTGTCAACAGCTGAGAATTTCAGGGAGCTTCACGGCAGCAAGAATGGAGCTTTCCAAATGGAAAGCAAGGCTAGTACCATCATGCCCCCATTTCCATGGGCACAGGCAGCATACATCTCTGTGGTTTTTAACAAGTCAAATGAGACACAGAGTACACACTGTTTTCTTCCCTGAATCCACTTCTCGCGGGAGGGTGTTCTGCATCTAGTGAACGGCCTCACCAAGGAAAGCCCTAGCTAGGCCTCTGGGCCTGTGCCTCTTCAAAAGCCTGCAGTACTTCAGGAAAAACTGTGCTTTAGTTGCAATAGGAACGCAAGCCGTCTTTTTCCTGGAGGCAGGGTGACTTCAGGTAGGAGGTCCTGGATGGAAGGAGAAGCCTAGTGTTTTTCTCTGTGCAGCTCAGACCAGGGATTGAGTGCAACTTCCATGGCATGTTGGAACTTGCTAGAACGGTGCTCGTGAACCTGTATGAGTGCTGGCTAATTCAAGATGTCCCAGTAAGAGTGCACTCTGTTGCCCTACACTCGGCATACACACTGTGAGTCGGAAAGCTACGGGCCTGGATATTGCTTAGAAGAGCCAGGGGAGCCTGAGGGTACTTGCTGTTCTTGCAGGAAATAGGGTTTCCAGGCGAGGCACCTAGGAGTCCTGAAATGCGTACTGGCGTTAAAATGCTGCAGAGCAGCGACTACGGCCTCATGGAAACTGCTACACGCCTCCGCTTCTGCATAGCATTTCAGGACCTTCCCTCGAGGCAAGTTCTCACGTTGCTTGCACTGTGAGCGACACAGCATGTTAGGATGCTGTATTTCTCCTTGAATAGAGTGACTTCAGGAAAGAGGTCCTCGATAAATTCTAAGAAGAGTGTTATCTCAGGACATTCAGACGAGGGCAATGTCGAAAACTTCCAGGGCATGTTGGACTGCCTAGAAATGTGGTTCTGATGCTGTTCGACTGCTCTGCAAATAGAGCTCTCCTGAAGTAACGTACAGTGTGTTGCCCGAGACTCGGCAGACACAGAGGGCCTCCGAGGGACGTATGGGAATCAATGCTGCTCAGCAGGCACGCAGGGGTGTGGAGTGCGTCAGTGATCTTGGAACAAAAATGATGCTCACCCGAGGGGCCTAGGAGTCCTGAAAAGGGTACTTCCTTTAAGATAAAGCGGAACCTCCACTAAGAGCTCATGGAAAGAGCTGCATGCCTCCCTTTCTGCAGGGCTACTCAGGGCCTTACCTCGAGGAAAGGACTCACGTTGAGATTCCCTTTAGCTCTAGAGCATGGCAAGGTGAGCCCCACCCCGGCCAATGAAGCTCCGTGTGTAGCCAGAGAAAACTCATTTTCTTCCCACACCCATGCCTACAGTGGCCAGAGGGCTGTCAACAGCAGAGAATTTCAGGGAGCTTCACGGCAGCAAGAATGGAGCTTTCCAAATGGAAAGCAAGGCTAGGACCATCATGCCCCCATTTCCATGGGCACAGGCAGCATACATCTCTGTGGTTTCTAACAAGTCAAAAGAGACACAGAGTACACACTAGTTGCTTCCCTGAATCAACTTCTCGAGGCAGGGTGTTCTGCACCTTGTGAACGGCCTCAACAAGGAACGCCCTAGCTAGGCCTCTGGGCCCCTGCCTCTTCAAAAGCCTGCAGTGCTACAGGAAAAACTGTGCTTTAGTTGCAATAGGAACGCATGCCGTCTTTCTCCTGGAGGCAGGATGACTTCAGGTAGGAGGTCCTGGATGGAAGGAGAAGCCTAGTGTTTTTCTCTGTGCAGCTCAGACTAGGGAATGAGTGCGATTTCCAGGCCTGTTGGAACTTGCTAGAATGTTGCTCTTTTACCTGTGCGAGTGCTGTGAATCAAGATATCACAAGAAAGAGTGTAGTGTGTTGCCCATGACTCAGCACACACAGAGGACCTCCGAGGGACCAATGGGCCTCGTCGTTGCTCAGCAGGCCTACAGGGGTGTGGAGGTACTCAGGGATCTTGGAACAAAAATGATGCTCACCCGAGAGGCCTAGGAGTCCTGAAAAGGGTACTTCCTTTAAAGTAAAGCTGAACAGCGACTTAGAGCTAATGGAAAGAGCTGCATGCCTACCTTTTTGCAGGGCTACTCAGGGCCTTACCTCGAGGCAAGGACTCACGTTGAGATTCCCTTTAGCTCTAGAGCATGGCAAGGTGAGCCCCACCACGGCCAAAGAAGCTCCGTGTGTAGCCAGAGGAAACTCATTTTCTTCCCACACCAATGCTAGAGTGGCCAGAGGCCTGTCAACAGCAGAGAATTTCAGGGAGCTTCACGGCAGCAAGAATGGAGCTTTCCAAATGGAAAGCAAGGCTAGGACCATCATGCCCCCATTTCCATGGGCACAGGCAGCATACATCTCTGTGGTTTTTAACAAGTCAAATGAGACACAGAGTACACACTGTTTTCTTCCCTGAATCCACTTCTCGAGGCAGGGTGTTCTGCATCTAGTGAACGGCCTCACCAAGGAAAGCCCTAGCTAGGCCTCTGGGCCCGTGCCTCTTCAAAAGCCTGCAGTACTTCAGGAAAAACTGTGCTTTAGTTGCAATAGGAATGCAAGCCGTCTTTTTCCTGGAGGCAGGGTGACTTCAGGTAGGAGGTCCTGGATGGAAGGAGAAGCCTAGTGTTTTTCTCTGTGCAGCTCAGACCAGGGAATGAGTGCAACTTCCATGGCATGTTGGAACTTGCTAGAACGGTGCTCGTGAACCTGTATGAGTGCTGGCTAATTCAAGATGTCCCAGTAAGAGTGCACTCTGTTGCCCTACACTCGGCATACACACTGTGAGTCGGAAAGCTACGGGCCTGGATATTGCTTAGAAGGGCCAGGGGAGCCTGAGGATGCTTGCTGTTCTTGCAGGAAATAGGGTTTCCAGGCGAGGCACCTAGGTGTCCTGAAATGCGTACTGGCGTTAAAATGCTGCAGAGCAGCGATTACGGCCTCATGGAAACTGCTACACGCCTCCGCTTCTGCATAGCATTTCAGGGCCTTCCCTCGAGGCAAGTTCTCACGTTGCTTGCACTGTGAGCGACACAGCCTGTTAGGATGCTGTATTTCTCCTTGAATAGAGTGAGTTCAGGAAAGAGGTCCTCGATAAATTCTAAGAAGAGTGTTTTCTCAGGGCAGCTCAGACGAGGGCAATGTCGATAATGTCCAGGGCATGTTGAACTGCCTAGAAATGTGGTTCTGATGCTTTTCGACTGCTCTGCAAATATAGCTCTCTTGAAGTAACGTACAGTGTGTTGCCCGAGACTCGGCAGGCACAGAGGGCCTCCGAGGGACGTATGGGAATCAATGCTGCTCAGCCGTCCCACAGGGGTGTGGAATGCGTCAGTGATCTTGAAACAAAAATGATGCTCACCCGAGGGGCCTAGGAGTCCTGAAAAGGGTACTTCCTTTAAGATAAAGCGGAACCTCCACTAAGAGCTCATGGAAAGAGCTGCATGCCTCCCTTTCTGCAGGGCTACTCAGGGCCTTACCTCGAAGCAAGGACTCACGTTGAGATTCCCTTTAGCTCTAGAGCATGGCAAGGTGAGCCCCACCCCGGCCAATGAAGCTCCGTGTGTAGCCAGAGAAAACTCATTTTCTTCCCACACCCATGCCTACAGTGGCCAGAGGGCTGTCAACAGCAGAGAATTTCAGGGAGCTTCACGGCAGCAAGAATGGAGCTTTCCAAATGGAAAGCAAGGCTAGGACCATCATGCCCCCATTACCATTGTCACAGGCAGCATACATCTCTGTGGTTTTTAACAAGTCAAATGCGACACAGTATACACAGTTTGCTTCCCTGAATCAACTTTTCGAGGCAGGGTGTTCTGCACCTTGTGAACGGTCTCACCAAGGAACGCCCTAGCTAGGCCTCTGGGCCCCTGCCTCTTCAAAAGCCTGCAGTGCTACAGGAAAAACTGTGCTTTAGTTGCAATAGGAACGCATGCCGTCTTTCTCCTGGAGGCAGGATGACTTCAGGTAGGAGGTCCTGGATGGAAGGAGAAGCCTAGTGTTTTTCTCTGTGCAGGTCAGACTAGGGAATGAGTGCGATTTCCAGGCCTGTTGGAACTTGCTAGAATGTTGCTCTTTTACCTGTGCGAGTGCTGTGAATCAAGATATCACAAGAAAGAGTGTAGTGTGTTGCCCATGACTCAGCACACACAGAGGACCTCCGAGGGACCAATGGGCCTCGTTGTGGCTCAGCAGGCCTACAGGGGTGTGGAGGTACTCAGGGATCTTGGAACAAAAATGATGCTCACCCGAGAGGCCTAGGAGTCCTGAAAAGGGTACTTCCTTTAAAGTAAAGCAGAACAGCGACTTAGAGCTAATGGAAAGAGCTGCATGCCTACCTTTTTGCAGGGCTACTCAGGGCTTTACCTCGAGGCAAGGACTCACGTTGAGATTCCCTTTAGCTCTAGAGCATGGCAAGGTGAGCCCCACCCCGGCCAAAGAAGCTCCGTGTGTAGCCAGAGAAAACTCATTTTCTTCCCACACCAATGCTAGAGTGGCCAGAGGCCTGTCAACAGCTGAGAATTTCAGGGAGCTTCACGGCAGCAAGAATGGAGCTTTCCAAATGGAAAGCAAGGCTAGTACCATCATGCCCCCATTTCCATGGGCACAGGCAGCATACATCTCTGTGGTTTTTAACAAGTCAAATGAGACACAGAGTACACACTGTTTTCTTCCCTGAATCCACTTCTCGCGGGAGGGTGTTCTGCATCTAGTGAACCCTCTTCAAAAGCCTGCAGGCTTTAGTTGCAATAGGAACGCAAGCCGTCTTTTTCCTGGAGGCAGGGTGACTTCAGGTAGGAGGTCCTGGATGGAAGGAGAAGCCTAGTGTTTTTCTCTGTGCAGCTCAGACCAGGGATTGAGTGCAACTTCCATGGCATGTTGGAACTTGCTAGAACGGTGCTCGTGAACCTGTATGAGTGCTGGCTAATTCAAGATGTCCCAGTAAGAGTGCACTCTGTTGCCCTACACTCGGCATACACACTGTGAGTCGGAAAGCTACGGGCCTGGATATTGCTTAGAAGAGCCAGGGGAGCCTGAGGGTACTTGCTGTTCTTGCAGGAAATAGGGTTTCCAGGCGAGGCACCTAGGAGTCCTGAAATGCGTACTGGCGTTAAAATGCTGCAGAGCAGCGACTACGGCCTCATGGAAACTGCTACACGCCTCCGCTTCTGCATAGCATTTCAGGACCTTCCCTCGAGGCAAGTTCTCACGTTGCTTGCACTGTGAGCGACACAGCATGTTAGGATGCTGTATTTCTCCTTGAATAGAGTGACTTCAGGAAAGAGGTCCTCGATAAATTCTAAGAAGAGTGTTATCTCAGGACATTCAGACGAGGGCAATGTCGAAAACTTCCAGGGCATGTTGGACTGCCTAGAAATGTGGTTCTGATGCTGTTCGACTGCTCTGCAAATAGAGCTCTCCTGAAGTAACGTACAGTGTGTTGCCCGAGACTCGGCAGACACAGAGGGCCTCCGAGGGACGTATGGGAATCAATGCTGCTCAGCAGGCACGCAGGGGTGTGGAGTGCGTCAGTGATCTTGGAACAAAAATGATGCTCACCCGAGGGGCCTAGGAGTCCTGAAAAGGGTACTTCCTTTAAGATAAAGCGGAACCTCCACTAAGAGCTCATGGAAAGAGCTGCATGCCTCCCTTTCTGCAGGGCTACTCAGGGCCTTACCTCGAGGAAAGGACTCACGTTGAGATTCCCTTTAGCTCTAGAGCATGGCAAGGTGAGCCCCACCCCGGCCAATGAAGCTCCGTGTGTAGCCAGAGAAAACTCATTTTCTTCCCACACCCATGCCTACAGTGGCCAGAGGGCTGTCAACAGCAGAGAATTTCAGGGAGCTTCACGGCAGCAAGAATGGAGCTTTCCAAATGGAAAGCAAGGCTAGGACCATCATGCCCCCATTTCCATGGGCACAGGCAGCATACATCTCTGTGGTTTCTAACAAGTCAAAAGAGACACAGAGTACACACTAGTTGCTTCCCTGAATCAACTTCTCGAGGCAGGGTGTTCTGCACCTTGTGAACGGCCTCAACAAGGAACGCCCTAGCTAGGCCTCTGGGCCCCTGCCTCTTCAAAAGCCTGCAGTGCTACAGGAAAAACTGTGCTTTAGTTGCAATAGGAACGCATGCCGTCTTTCTCCTGGAGGCAGGATGACTTCAGGTAGGAGGTCCTGGATGGAAGGAGAAGCCTAGTGTTTTTCTCTGTGCAGCTCCGACTAGGGAATGAGTGCGATTTCCAGGCCTGTTGGAACTTGCTAGAATGTTGCTCTTTTACCTGTGCGAGTGCTGTGAATCAAGATATCACAAGAAAGAGTGTAGTGTGTTGCCCATGACTCAGCACACACAGAGGACCTCCGAGGGACCAATGGGCCTCGTCGTTGCTCAGCAGGCCTACAGGGGTGTGGAGGTACTCAGGGATCTTGGAACAAAAATGATGCTCACCCGAGAGGCCTAGGAGTCCTGAAAAGGGTACTTCCTTTAAAGTAAAGCTGAACAGCGACTTAGAGCTAATGGAAAGAGCTGCATGCCTACCTTTTTGCAGGGCTACTCAGGGCCTTACCTCGAGGCAAGGACTCACGTTGAGATTCCCTTTAGCTCTAGAGCATGGCAAGGTGAGCCCCACCACGGCCAAAGAAGCTCCGTGTGTAGCCAGAGGAAACTCATTTTCTTCCCACACCAATGCTAGAGTGGCCAGAGGCCTGTCAACAGCAGAGAATTTCAGGGAGCTTCACGGCAGCAAGAATGGAGCTTTCCAAATGGAAAGCAAGGCTAGGACCATCATGCCCCCATTTCCATGGGCACAGGCAGCATACATCTCTGTGGTTTTTAACAAGTCAAATGAGACACAGAGTACACACTGTTTTCTTCCCTGAATCCACTTCTCGAGGCAGGGTGTTCTGCATCTAGTGAACGGCCTCACCAAGGAAAGCCCTAGCTAGGCCTCTGGGCCCGTGCCTCTTCAAAAGCCTGCAGTACTTCAGGAAAAACTGTGCTTTAGTTGCAATAGGAATGCAAGCCGTCTTTTTCCTGGAGGCAGGGTGACTTCAGGTAGGAGGTCCTGGATGGAAGGAGAAGCCTAGTGTTTTTCTCTGTGCAGCTCAGACCAGGGAATGAGTGCAACTTCCATGGCATGTTGGAACTTGCTAGAACGGTGCTCGTGAACCTGTATGAGTGCTGGCTAATTCAAGATGTCCCAGTAAGAGTGCACTCTGTTGCCCTACACTCGGCATACACACTGTGAGTCGGAAAGCTACGGGCCTGGATATTGCTTAGAAGGGCCAGGGGAGCCTGAGGATGCTTGCTGTTCTTGCAGGAAATAGGGTTTCCAGGCGAGGCACCTAGGTGTCCTGAAATGCGTACTGGCGTTAAAATGCTGCAGAGCAGCGACTACGGCCTCATGGAAACTGCTACACGCCTCCGCTTCTGCATAGCATTTCAGGGCCTTCCCTCGAGGCAAGTTCTCACGTTGCTTGCACTGTGAGCGACACAGCCTGTTAGGATGCTGTATTTCTCCTTGAATAGAGTGAGTTCAGGAAAGAGGTCCTCGATAAATTCTAAGAAGAGTGTTTTCTCAGGGCAGCTCAGACGAGGGCAATGTCGATAATGTCCAGGGCATGTTGAACTGCCTAGAAATGTGGTTCTGATGCTTTTCGACTGCTCTGCAAATATAGCTCTCTTGAAGTAACGTACAGTGTGTTGCCCGAGACTCGGCAGGCACAGAGGGCCTCCGAGGGACGTATGGGAATCAATGCTGCTCAGCCGTCCCACAGGGGTGTGGAATGCGTCAGTGATCTTGAAACAAAAATGATGCTCACCCGAGGGGCCTAGGAGTCCTGAAAAGGGTACTTCCTTTAAGATAAAGCGGAACCTCCACTAAGAGCTCATGGAAAGAGCTGCATGCCTCCCTTTCTGCAGGGCTACTCAGGGCCTTACCTCGAAGCAAGGACTCACGTTGAGATTCCCTTTAGCTCTAGAGCATGGCAAGGTGAGCCCCACCCCGGCCAATGAAGCTCCGTGTGTAGCCAGAGAAAACTCATTTTCTTCCCACACCCATGCCTACAGTGGCCAGAGGGCTGTCAACAGCAGAGAATTTCAGGGAGCTTCACGGCAGCAAGAATGGAGCTTTCCAAATGGAAAGCAAGGCTAGGACCATCATGCCCCCATTACCATTGTCACAGGCAGCATACATCTCTGTGGTTTTTAACAAGTCAAATGCGACACAGTATACACAGTTTGCTTCCCTGAATCAACTTTTCGAGGCAGGGTGTTCTGCACCTTGTGAACGGTCTCACCAAGGAACGCCCTAGCTAGGCCTCTGGGCCCCTGCCTCTTCAAAAGCCTGCAGTGCTACAGGAAAAACTGTGCTTTAGTTGCAATAGGAACGCATGCCGTCTTTCTCCTGGAGGCAGGATGACTTCAGGTAGGAGGTCCTGGATGGAAGGAGAAGCCTAGTGTTTTTCTCTGTGCAGGTCAGACTAGGGAATGAGTGCGATTTCCAGGCCTGTTGGAACTTGCTAGAATGTTGCTCTTTTACCTGTGCGAGTGCTGTGAATCAAGATATCACAAGAAAGAGTGTAGTGTGTTGCCCATGACTCAGCACACACAGAGGACCTCCGAGGGACCAATGGGCCTCGTTGTGGCTCAGCAGGCCTACAGGGGTGTGGAGGTACTCAGGGATCTTGGAACAAAAATGATGCTCACCCGAGAGGCCTAGGAGTCCTGAAAAGGGTACTTCCTTTAAAGTAAAGCAGAACAGCGACTTAGAGCTAATGGAAAGAGCTGCATGCCTACCTTTTTGCAGGGCTACTCAGGGCTTTACCTCGAGGCAAGGACTCACGTTGAGATTCCCTTTAGCTCTAGAGCATGGCAAGGTGAGCCCCACCCCGGCCAAAGAAGCTCCGTGTGTAGCCAGAGAAAACTCATTTTCTTCCCACACCAATGCTAGAGTGGCCAGAGGCCTGTCAACAGCTGAGAATTTCAGGGAGCTTCACGGCAGCAAGAATGGAGCTTTCCAAATGGAAAGCAAGGCTAGTACCATCATGCCCCCATTTCCATGGGCACAGGCAGCATACATCTCTGTGGTTTTTAACAAGTCAAATGAGACACAGAGTACACACTGTTTTCTTCCCTGAATCCACTTCTCGCGGGAGGGTGTTCTGCATCTAGTGAACGGCCTCACCAAGGAAAGCCCTAGCTAGGCCTCTGGGCCTGTGCCTCTTCAAAAGCCTGCAGTACTTCAGGAAAAACTGTGCTTTAGTTGCAATAGGAACGCAAGCCGTCTTTTTCCTGGAGGCAGGGTGACTTCAGGTAGGAGGTCCTGGATGGAAGGAGAAGCCTAGTGTTTTTCTCTGTGCAGCTCAGACCAGGGATTGAGTGCAACTTCCATGGCATGTTGGAACTTGCTAGAACGGTGCTCGTGAACCTGTATGAGTGCTGGCTAATTCAAGATGTCCCAGTAAGAGTGCACTCTGTTGCCCTACACTCGGCATACACACTGTGAGTCGGAAAGCTACGGGCCTGGATATTGCTTAGAAGAGCCAGGGGAGCCTGAGGGTACTTGCTGTTCTTGCAGGAAATAGGGTTTCCAGGCGAGGCACCTAGGAGTCCTGAAATGCGTACTGGCGTTAAAATGCTGCAGAGCAGCGACTACGGCCTCATGGAAACTGCTACACGCCTCCGCTTCTGCATAGCATTTCAGGACCTTCCCTCGAGGCAAGTTCTCACGTTGCTTGCACTGTGAGCGACACAGCATGTTAGGATGCTGTATTTCTCCTTGAATAGAGTGACTTCAGGAAAGAGGTCCTCGATAAATTCTAAGAAGAGTGTTATCTCAGGACATTCAGACGAGGGCAATGTCGAAAACTTCCAGGGCATGTTGGACTGCCTAGAAATGTGGTTCTGATGCTGTTCGACTGCTCTGCAAATAGAGCTCTCCTGAAGTAACGTACAGTGTGTTGCCCGAGACTCGGCAGACACAGAGGGCCTCCGAGGGACGTATGGGAATCAATGCTGCTCAGCAGGCACGCAGGGGTGTGGAGTGCGTCAGTGATCTTGGAACAAAAATGATGCTCACCCGAGGGGCCTAGGAGTCCTGAAAAGGGTACTTCCTTTAAGATAAAGCGGAACCTCCACTAAGAGCTCATGGAAAGAGCTGCATGCCTCCCTTTCTGCAGGGCTACTCAGGGCCTTACCTCGAGGAAAGGACTCACGTTGAGATTCCCTTTAGCTCTAGAGCATGGCAAGGTGAGCCCCACCCCGGCCAATGAAGCTCCGTGTGTAGCCAGAGAAAACTCATTTTCTTCCCACACCCATGCCTACAGTGGCCAGAGGGCTGTCAACAGCAGAGAATTTCAGGGAGCTTCACGGCAGCAAGAATGGAGCTTTCCAAATGGAAAGCAAGGCTAGGACCATCATGCCCCCATTTCCATGGGCACAGGCAGCATACATCTCTGTGGTTTCTAACAAGTCAAAAGAGACACAGAGTACACACTAGTTGCTTCCCTGAATCAACTTCTCGAGGCAGGGTGTTCTGCACCTTGTGAACGGCCTCAACAAGGAACGCCCTAGCTAGGCCTCTGGGCCCCTGCCTCTTCAAAAGCCTGCAGTGCTACAGGAAAAACTGTGCTTTAGTTGCAATAGGAACGCATGCCGTCTTTCTCCTGGAGGCAGGATGACTTCAGGTAGGAGGTCCTGGATGGAAGGAGAAGCCTAGTGTTTTTCTCTGTGCAGCTCAGACTAGGGAATGAGTGCGATTTCCAGGCCTGTTGGAACTTGCTAGAATGTTGCTCTTTTACCTGTGCGAGTGCTGTGAATCAAGATATCACAAGAAAGAGTGTAGTGTGTTGCCCATGACTCAGCACACACAGAGGACCTCCGAGGGACCAATGGGCCTCGTCGTTGCTCAGCAGGCCTACAGGGGTGTGGAGGTACTCAGGGATCTTGGAACAAAAATGATGCTCACCCGAGAGGCCTAGGAGTCCTGAAAAGGGTACTTCCTTTAAAGTAAAGCTGAACAGCGACTTAGAGCTAATGGAAAGAGCTGCATGCCTACCTTTTTGCAGGGCTACTCAGGGCCTTACCTCGAGGCAAGGACTCACGTTGAGATTCCCTTTAGCTCTAGAGCATGGCAAGGTGAGCCCCACCACGGCCAAAGAAGCTCCGTGTGTAGCCAGAGGAAACTCATTTTCTTCCCACACCAATGCTAGAGTGGCCAGAGGCCTGTCAACAGCAGAGAATTTCAGGGAGCTTCACGGCAGCAAGAATGGAGCTTTCCAAATGGAAAGCAAGGCTAGGACCATCATGCCCCCATTTCCATGGGCACAGGCAGCATACATCTCTGTGGTTTTTAACAAGTCAAATGAGACACAGAGTACACACTGTTTTCTTCCCTGAATCCACTTCTCGAGGCAGGGTGTTCTGCATCTAGTGAACGGCCTCACCAAGGAAAGCCCTAGCTAGGCCTCTGGGCCCGTGCCTCTTCAAAAGCCTGCAGTACTTCAGGAAAAACTGTGCTTTAGTTGCAATAGGAATGCAAGCCGTCTTTTTCCTGGAGGCAGGGTGACTTCAGGTAGGAGGTCCTGGATGGAAGGAGAAGCCTAGTGTTTTTCTCTGTGCAGCTCAGACCAGGGAATGAGTGCAACTTCCATGGCATGTTGGAACTTGCTAGAACGGTGCTCGTGAACCTGTATGAGTGCTGGCTAATTCAAGATGTCCCAGTAAGAGTGCACTCTGTTGCCCTACACTCGGCATACACACTGTGAGTCGGAAAGCTACGGGCCTGGATATTGCTTAGAAGGGCCAGGGGAGCCTGAGGATGCTTGCTGTTCTTGCAGGAAATAGGGTTTCCAGGCGAGGCACCTAGGTGTCCTGAAATGCGTACTGGCGTTAAAATGCTGCAGAGCAGCGATTACGGCCTCATGGAAACTGCTACACGCCTCCGCTTCTGCATAGCATTTCAGGGCCTTCCCTCGAGGCAAGTTCTCACGTTGCTTGCACTGTGAGCGACACAGCCTGTTAGGATGCTGTATTTCTCCTTGAATAGAGTGAGTTCAGGAAAGAGGTCCTCGATAAATTCTAAGAAGAGTGTTTTCTCAGGGCAGCTCAGACGAGGGCAATGTCGATAATGTCCAGGGCATGTTGAACTGCCTAGAAATGTGGTTCTGATGCTTTTCGACTGCTCTGCAAATATAGCTCTCTTGAAGTAACGTACAGTGTGTTGCCCGAGACTCGGCAGGCACAGAGGGCCTCCGAGGGACGTATGGGAATCAATGCTGCTCAGCCGTCCCACAGGGGTGTGGAATGCGTCAGTGATCTTGAAACAAAAATGATGCTCACCCGAGGGGCCTAGGAGTCCTGAAAAGGGTACTTCCTTTAAGATAAAGCGGAACCTCCACTAAGAGCTCATGGAAAGAGCTGCATGCCTCCCTTTCTGCAGGGCTACTCAGGGCCTTACCTCGAAGCAAGGACTCACGTTGAGATTCCCTTTAGCTCTAGAGCATGGCAAGGTGAGCCCCACCCCGGCCAATGAAGCTCCGTGTGTAGCCAGAGAAAACTCATTTTCTTCCCACACCCATGCCTACAGTGGCCAGAGGGCTGTCAACAGCAGAGAATTTCAGGGAGCTTCACGGCAGCAAGAATGGAGCTTTCCAAATGGAAAGCAAGGCTAGGACCATCATGCCCCCATTACCATTGTCACAGGCAGCATACATCTCTGTGGTTTTTAACAAGTCAAATGCGACACAGTATACACAGTTTGCTTCCCTGAATCAACTTTTCGAGGCAGGGTGTTCTGCACCTTGTGAACGGTCTCACCAAGGAACGCCCTAGCTAGGCCTCTGGGCCCCTGCCTCTTCAAAAGCCTGCAGTGCTACAGGAAAAACTGTGCTTTAGTTGCAATAGGAACGCATGCCGTCTTTCTCCTGGAGGCAGGATGACTTCAGGTAGGAGGTCCTGGATGGAAGGAGAAGCCTAGTGTTTTTCTCTGTGCAGGTCAGACTAGGGAATGAGTGCGATTTCCAGGCCTGTTGGAACTTGCTAGAATGTTGCTCTTTTACCTGTGCGAGTGCTGTGAATCAAGATATCACAAGAAAGAGTGTAGTGTGTTGCCCATGACTCAGCACACACAGAGGACCTCCGAGGGACCAATGGGCCTCGTTGTGGCTCAGCAGGCCTACAGGGGTGTGGAGGTACTCAGGGATCTTGGAACAAAAATGATGCTCACCCGAGAGGCCTAGGAGTCCTGAAAAGGGTACTTCCTTTAAAGTAAAGCAGAACAGCGACTTAGAGCTAATGGAAAGAGCTGCATGCCTACCTTTTTGCAGGGCTACTCAGGGCTTTACCTCGAGGCAAGGACTCACGTTGAGATTCCCTTTAGCTCTAGAGCATGGCAAGGTGAGCCCCACCCCGGCCAAAGAAGCTCCGTGTGTAGCCAGAGAAAACTCATTTTCTTCCCACACCAATGCTAGAGTGGCCAGAGGCCTGTCAACAGCTGAGAATTTCAGGGAGCTTCACGGCAGCAAGAATGGAGCTTTCCAAATGGAAAGCAAGGCTAGTACCATCATGCCCCCATTTCCATGGGCACAGGCAGCATACATCTCTGTGGTTTTTAACAAGTCAAATGAGACACAGAGTACACACTGTTTTCTTCCCTGAATCCACTTCTCGCGGGAGGGTGTTCTGCATCTAGTGAACGGCCTCACCAAGGAAAGCCCTAGCTAGGCCTCTGGGCCTGTGCCTCTTCAAAAGCCTGCAGTACTTCAGGAAAAACTGTGCTTTAGTTGCAATAGGAACGCAAGCCGTCTTTTTCCTGGAGGCAGGGTGACTTCAGGTAGGAGGTCCTGGATGGAAGGAGAAGCCTAGTGTTTTTCTCTGTGCAGCTCAGACCAGGGATTGAGTGCAACTTCCATGGCATGTTGGAACTTGCTAGAACGGTGCTCGTGAACCTGTATGAGTGCTGGCTAATTCAAGATGTCCCAGTAAGAGTGCACTCTGTTGCCCTACACTCGGCATACACACTGTGAGTCGGAAAGCTACGGGCCTGGATATTGCTTAGAAGAGCCAGGGGAGCCTGAGGGTACTTGCTGTTCTTGCAGGAAATAGGGTTTCCAGGCGAGGCACCTAGGAGTCCTGAAATGCGTACTGGCGTTAAAATGCTGCAGAGCAGCGACTACGGCCTCATGGAAACTGCTACACGCCTCCGCTTCTGCATAGCATTTCAGGACCTTCCCTCGAGGCAAGTTCTCACGTTGCTTGCACTGTGAGCGACACAGCATGTTAGGATGCTGTATTTCTCCTTGAATAGAGTGACTTCAGGAAAGAGGTCCTCGATAAATTCTAAGAAGAGTGTTATCTCAGGACATTCAGACGAGGGCAATGTCGAAAACTTCCAGGGCATGTTGGACTGCCTAGAAATGTGGTTCTGATGCTGTTCGACTGCTCTGCAAATAGAGCTCTCCTGAAGTAACGTACAGTGTGTTGCCCGAGACTCGGCAGACACAGAGGGCCTCCGAGGGACGTATGGGAATCAATGCTGCTCAGCAGGCACGCAGGGGTGTGGAGTGCGTCAGTGATCTTGGAACAAAAATGATGCTCACCCGAGGGGCCTAGGAGTCCTGAAAAGGGTACTTCCTTTAAGATAAAGCGGAACCTCCACTAAGAGCTCATGGAAAGAGCTGCATGCCTCCCTTTCTGCAGGGCTACTCAGGGCCTTACCTCGAGGAAAGGACTCACGTTGAGATTCCCTTTAGCTCTAGAGCATGGCAAGGTGAGCCCCACCCCGGCCAATGAAGCTCCGTGTGTAGCCAGAGAAAACTCATTTTCTTCCCACACCCATGCCTACAGTGGCCAGAGGGCTGTCAACAGCAGAGAATTTCAGGGAGCTTCACGGCAGCAAGAATGGAGCTTTCCAAATGGAAAGCAAGGCTAGGACCATCATGCCCCCATTTCCATGGGCACAGGCAGCATACATCTCTGTGGTTTCTAACAAGTCAAAAGAGACACAGAGTACACACTAGTTGCTTCCCTGAATCAACTTCTCGAGGCAGGGTGTTCTGCACCTTGTGAACGGCCTCAACAAGGAACGCCCTAGCTAGGCCTCTGGGCCCCTGCCTCTTCAAAAGCCTGCAGTGCTACAGGAAAAACTGTGCTTTAGTTGCAATAGGAACGCATGCCGTCTTTCTCCTGGAGGCAGGATGACTTCAGGTAGGAGGTCCTGGATGGAAGGAGAAGCCTAGTGTTTTTCTCTGTGCAGCTCCGACTAGGGAATGAGTGCGATTTCCAGGCCTGTTGGAACTTGCTAGAATGTTGCTCTTTTACCTGTGCGAGTGCTGTGAATCAAGATATCACAAGAAAGAGTGTAGTGTGTTGCCCATGACTCAGCACACACAGAGGACCTCCGAGGGACCAATGGGCCTCGTCGTTGCTCAGCAGGCCTACAGGGGTGTGGAGGTACTCAGGGATCTTGGAACAAAAATGATGCTCACCCGAGAGGCCTAGGAGTCCTGAAAAGGGTACTTCCTTTAAAGTAAAGCTGAACAGCGACTTAGAGCTAATGGAAAGAGCTGCATGCCTACCTTTTTGCAGGGCTACTCAGGGCCTTACCTCGAGGCAAGGACTCACGTTGAGATTCCCTTTAGCTCTAGAGCATGGCAAGGTGAGCCCCACCACGGCCAAAGAAGCTCCGTGTGTAGCCAGAGGAAACTCATTTTCTTCCCACACCAATGCTAGAGTGGCCAGAGGCCTGTCAACAGCAGAGAATTTCAGGGAGCTTCACGGCAGCAAGAATGGAGCTTTCCAAATGGAAAGCAAGGCTAGGACCATCATGCCCCCATTTCCATGGGCACAGGCAGCATACATCTCTGTGGTTTTTAACAAGTCAAATGAGACACAGAGTACACACTGTTTTCTTCCCTGAATCCACTTCTCGAGGCAGGGTGTTCTGCATCTAGTGAACGGCCTCACCAAGGAAAGCCCTAGCTAGGCCTCTGGGCCCGTGCCTCTTCAAAAGCCTGCAGTACTTCAGGAAAAACTGTGCTTTAGTTGCAATAGGAATGCAAGCCGTCTTTTTCCTGGAGGCAGGGTGACTTCAGGTAGGAGGTCCTGGATGGAAGGAGAAGCCTAGTGTTTTTCTCTGTGCAGCTCAGACCAGGGAATGAGTGCAACTTCCATGGCATGTTGGAACTTGCTAGAACGGTGCTCGTGAACCTGTATGAGTGCTGGCTAATTCAAGATGTCCCAGTAAGAGTGCACTCTGTTGCCCTACACTCGGCATACACACTGTGAGTCGGAAAGCTACGGGCCTGGATATTGCTTAGAAGGGCCAGGGGAGCCTGAGGATGCTTGCTGTTCTTGCAGGAAATAGGGTTTCCAGGCGAGGCACCTAGGTGTCCTGAAATGCGTACTGGCGTTAAAATGCTGCAGAGCAGCGACTACGGCCTCATGGAAACTGCTACACGCCTCCGCTTCTGCATAGCATTTCAGGGCCTTCCCTCGAGGCAAGTTCTCACGTTGCTTGCACTGTGAGCGACACAGCCTGTTAGGATGCTGTATTTCTCCTTGAATAGAGTGAGTTCAGGAAAGAGGTCCTCGATAAATTCTAAGAAGAGTGTTTTCTCAGGGCAGCTCAGACGAGGGCAATGTCGATAATGTCCAGGGCATGTTGAACTGCCTAGAAATGTGGTTCTGATGCTTTTCGACTGCTCTGCAAATATAGCTCTCTTGAAGTAACGTACAGTGTGTTGCCCGAGACTCGGCAGGCACAGAGGGCCTCCGAGGGACGTATGGGAATCAATGCTGCTCAGCCGTCCCACAGGGGTGTGGAATGCGTCAGTGATCTTGAAACAAAAATGATGCTCACCCGAGGGGCCTAGGAGTCCTGAAAAGGGTACTTCCTTTAAGATAAAGCGGAACCTCCACTAAGAGCTCATGGAAAGAGCTGCATGCCTCCCTTTCTGCAGGGCTACTCAGGGCCTTACCTCGAAGCAAGGACTCACGTTGAGATTCCCTTTAGCTCTAGAGCATGGCAAGGTGAGCCCCACCCCGGCCAATGAAGCTCCGTGTGTAGCCAGAGAAAACTCATTTTCTTCCCACACCCATGCCTACAGTGGCCAGAGGGCTGTCAACAGCAGAGAATTTCAGGGAGCTTCACGGCAGCAAGAATGGAGCTTTCCAAATGGAAAGCAAGGCTAGGACCATCATGCCCCCATTACCATTGTCACAGGCAGCATACATCTCTGTGGTTTTTAACAAGTCAAATGCGACACAGTATACACAGTTTGCTTCCCTGAATCAACTTTTCGAGGCAGGGTGTTCTGCACCTTGTGAACGGTCTCACCAAGGAACGCCCTAGCTAGGCCTCTGGGCCCCTGCCTCTTCAAAAGCCTGCAGTGCTACAGGAAAAACTGTGCTTTAGTTGCAATAGGAACGCATGCCGTCTTTCTCCTGGAGGCAGGATGACTTCAGGTAGGAGGTCCTGGATGGAAGGAGAAGCCTAGTGTTTTTCTCTGTGCAGGTCAGACTAGGGAATGAGTGCGATTTCCAGGCCTGTTGGAACTTGCTAGAATGTTGCTCTTTTACCTGTGCGAGTGCTGTGAATCAAGATATCACAAGAAAGAGTGTAGTGTGTTGCCCATGACTCAGCACACACAGAGGACCTCCGAGGGACCAATGGGCCTCGTTGTGGCTCAGCAGGCCTACAGGGGTGTGGAGGTACTCAGGGATCTTGGAAGAAAAATGATGCTCACCCGAGAGGCCTAGGAGTCCTGAAAAGGGTACTTCCTTTAAAGTAAAGCAGAACAGCGACTTAGAGCTAATGGAAAGAGCTGCATGCCTACCTTTTTGCAGGGCTACTCAGGGCTTTACCTCGAGGCAAGGACTCACGTTGAGATTCCCTTTAGCTCTAGAGCATGGCAAGGTGAGCCCCACCCCGGCCAAAGAAGCTCCGTGTGTAGCCAGAGAAAACTCATTTTCTTCCCACACCAATGCTAGAGTGGCCAGAGGCCTGTCAACAGCTGAGAATTTCAGGGAGCTTCACGGCAGCAAGAATGGAGCTTTCCAAATGGAAAGCAAGGCTAGGACCATCATGCCCCCATTTCCATGGGCACAGGCAGCATACATCTCTGTGGTTTTTAACAAGTCAAATGAGACACAGAGTACACACTGTTTTCTTCCCTGAATCCACTTCTCGCGGGAGGGTGTTCTGCATCTAGTGAACGGCCTCACCAAGGAAAGCCCTAGCTAGGCCTCTGGGCCTGTGCCTCTTCAAAAGCCTGCAGTACTTCAGGAAAAACTGTGCTTTAGTTGCAATAGGAACGCAAGCCGTCTTTTTCCTGGAGGCAGGGTGACTTCAGGTAGGAGGTCCTGGATGGAAGGAGAAGCCTAGTGTTTTTCTCTGTGCAGCTCAGACCAGGGAATGAGTGCAACTTCCATGGCATATTGGAACTCGCTAGAACGGTGCTCGTGAACCTGTATGAGTGCTGGCTAATTCAAGATGTCCCAGTAAGAGTGCACTCTGTTGCCCTACACTCGGCATACACACTGTGAGTCGGAAAGCTACGGGCCTGGATATTGCTTAGAAGGGCCAGGGGAGCCTGAGGGTACTTGCTGTTCTTGCAGGAAATAGGGTTTCCAGGCGAGGCACCTAGGTGTCTGAAATGCGTACTGGCGTTAAAATGCTGCAGAGCAGCGACTACGGCCTCATGGAAACTGCTACACGCCTCCGCTTCTGCATAGCATTTCAGGGCCTTCCCTCGAGGCAAGTTCTCACGTTGCTTGCACTGTGAGCGACACAGCCTGTTAGGATGCTGTATTTCTCCTTGAATAGAGTGAGTTCGGGAAAGAGGTCCTCGATAAATTCTAAGAAGAGTGTTTTCTCAGGGCAGCTCAGACGAGGGCAATGTCGAAAATGTCCAGGGCATGTTGAACTGCCTAGAAATGTGGTTCTGATGCTTTTCGACTGCTCTGCAAATATAGCTCTCCTGAAGTAACGTACAGTGTGTTGCCCGAGACTCGGCAGGCACAGAGGGCCTCCGAGGGACGTATGGGAATCAATGCTGCTCAGCAGGCACGCAGGGGTGTGGAGTACGTCAGTGATCTTGGAACAAAAATGATGCTCACCCGAGGGGCCTAGGAGTCCTGAAAAGGGTACTTCCTTTAAGATAAAGCGGAACCTCCACTAAGAGCTCATGGAAAGAGCTGCATGCCTCCCTTTCTGCAGGGCTACTCAGGGCCTTACCTCGAGGAAAGGACTCACGTTGAGATTCCCTTTAGCTCTGGAGCATGGCAAGGTGAGCCCCACCCCGGCCAATGAAGCTCCGTGTGTAGCCAGAGAAAACTCATTTTCTTCCCACACCCATGCCTACAGTGGCCAGAGGGCTGTCAACAGCTGAGAATTTCAGGGAGCTTCACGGCAGCAAGAATGGAGCTTTCCAAATGGAAAGCAAGGCTAGGACCATCATGCCCCCATTTCCATGGGCACAGGCAGCATACATCTCTGTGGTTTTTAACAAGTCAAATGCGACACAGAGTACACAGTTTGCTTCCCTGAATCAACTTCTCGAGGCAGGGTGTTCTGCACCTTGTGAACGGCCTCACCAAGGAACGCCCTAGCTAGGCCTCTGGGCCCGTGCCTCTTCAAAAGCCTGCAGTGCTACAGGAAAAACTGTGCTTTAGTTGCAATAGGAACGCATGCCGTCTTTCTCCTGGAGGCAGGATGACTTCAGGTAGGAGGTCCTGGATGGAAGGAGAAGCCTAGTGTTTTTCTCTGTGCAGGTCAGACTAGGGAATGAGTGCGATTTCCAGGCCTGTTGGAACTTGCTAGAATGTTGCTCTTTTACCTGTGCGAGTGCTGTGAATCAAGATATCACAAGAAAGAGTGTAGTGTGTTGCCCATGACTCAGCACACACAGAGGACCTCCGAGGGACCAATGGGCCTCGTCGTTGCTCAGCAGGCCTACAGGGGTGTGGAGGTACTCAGGGATCTTGGAAGAAAAATGATGCTCACCCGAGAGGCCTAGGAGTCCTGAAAAGGGTACTTCCTTTAAAGTAAAGCAGAACAGCGACTTAGAGCTAATGGAAAGAGCTGCATGCCTACCTTTTTGCAGGGCTACTCAGGGCTTTACCTCGAGGCAAGGACTCACGTTGAGATTCCCTTTAGCTCTAGAGCATGGCAAGGTGAGCCCCACCCCGGCCAAAGAAGCTCCGTGTGTAGCCAGAGAAAACTCATTTTCTTCCCACACCAATGCTAGAGTGGCCAGAGGCCTGTCAACAGCTGAGAATTTCAGGGAGCTTCACGGCAGCAAGAATGGAGCTTTCCAAATGGAAAGCAAGGCTAGTACCATCATGCCCCCATTTCCATGGGCACAGGCAGCATACATCTCTGTGGTTTTTAACAAGTCAAATGACACAGAGTACACACTGTTTTCTTCCCTGAATCCACTTCTCGCGGGAGGGTGTTCTGCATCTAGTGAACGGCCTCACCAAGGAAAGCCCTAGCTAGGCCTCTGGGCCCGTGCCTCTTCAAAAGCCTGCAGTACTTCAGGAAAAACTGTGCTTTAGTTGCAATAGGAACGCAAGCCGTCTTTTTCCTGGAGGCAGGGTGACTTCAGGTAGGAGGTCCTGGATGGAAGGAGAAGCCTAGTGTTTTTCTCTGTGCAGCTCAGACCAGGGAATGAGTGCAACTTCCATGGCATGTTGGAACTTGCTAGAACGGTGCTCGTGAACCTGTATGAGTGCTGGCTAATTCAAGATGTCCCAGTAAGAGTGCACTCTGTTGCCCTACACTCGGCATACACACTGTGAGTCGGAAAGCTACGGGCCTGGATATTGCTTAGAAGGGCCAGGGGAGCCTGAGGGTACTTGCTGTTCTTGCAGGAAATAGGGTTTCCAGGCGAGGCACCTAGGAGTCCTGAAATGCGTACTGGCGTTAAAATGCTGCAGAGCAGCGACTACGGCCTCATGGAAACTGCTACACGCCTCCGCTTCTGCATAGCATTTCAGGACCTTCCCTCGAGGCAAGTTCTCACGTTGCTTGCACTGTGAGCGACACAGCATGTTAGGATGCTGTATTTCTCCTTGAATAGAGTGACTTCAGGAAAGAGGTCCTCGATAAATTCTAAGAAGAGTGTTTTCTCAGGGCAGCTCAGACGAGGGCAATGTCGATAATGTCCAGGGCATGTTGAACTGCCTAGAAATGTGGTTCTGATGCTTTTCGACTGCTCTGCAAATATAGCTCTCTTGAAGTAACGTACAGTGTGTTGCCCGAGACTCGGCAGGCACAGAGGGCCTCCGAGGGACGTATGGGAATCAATGCTGCTCAGCCGTCCCACAGGGGTGTGGAGTGCGTCAGTGATCTTGGAACAAAAATGATGCTCACCCGAGGGGCCTAGGAGTCCTGAAAAGGGTACTTCCTTTAAGATAAAGCGGAACCTCCACTAAGAGCTCATGGAAAGAGCTGCATGCCTCCCTTTCTGCAGGGCTACTCAGGGCCTTACCTCGAAGCAAGGACTCACGTTGAGATTCCCTTTAGCTCTAGAGCATGGCAAGGTGAGCCCCACCCCGGCCAATGAAGCTCCGTGTGTAGCCAGAGAAAACTCATTTTCTTCCCACACCCATGCCTACAGTGGCCAGAGGGCTGTCAACAGCAGAGAATTTCAGGGAGCTTCACGGCAGCAAGAATGGAGCTTTCCAAATGGAAAGCAAGGCTAGGACCATCATGCCCCCATTACCATTGTCACAGGCAGCATACATCTCTGTGGTTTTTAACAAGTCAAATGCGACACAGTATACACAGTTTGCTTCCCTGAATCAACTTTTCGAGGCAGGGTGTTCTGCACCTTGTGAACGGTCTCACCAAGGAACGCCCTAGCTAGGCCTCTGGGCCCCTGCCTCTTCAAAAGCCTGCAGTGCTACAGGAAAAACTGTGCTTTAGTTGCAATAGGAACGCATGCCGTCTTTCTCCTGGAGGCAGGATGACTTCAGGTAGGAGGTCCTGGATGGAAGGAGAAGCCTAGTGTTTTTCTCTGTGCAGGTCAGACTAGGGAATGAGTGCGATTTCCAGGCCTGTTGGAACTTGCTAGAATGTTGCTCTTTTACCTGTGCGAGTGCTGTGAATCAAGATATCACAAGAAAGAGTGTAGTGTGTTGCCCATGACTCAGCACACACAGAGGACCTCCGAGGGACCAATGGGCCTCGTTGTGGCTCAGCAGGCCTACAGGGGTGTGGAGGTACTCAGGGATCTTGGAAGAAAAATGATGCTCACCCGAGAGGCCTAGGAGTCCTGAAAAGGGTACTTCCTTTAAAGTAAAGCAGAACAGCGACTTAGAGCTAATGGAAAGAGCTGCATGCCTACCTTTTTGCAGGGCTACTCAGGGCTTTACCTCGAGGCAAGGACTCACGTTGAGATTCCCTTTAGCTCTAGAGCATGGCAAGGTGAGCCCCACCCCGGCCAAAGAAGCTCCGTGTGTAGCCAGAGAAAACTCATTTTCTTCCCACACCAATGCTAGAGTGGCCAGAGGCCTGTCAACAGCTGAGAATTTCAGGGAGCTTCACGGCAGCAAGAATGGAGCTTTCCAAATGGAAAGCAAGGCTAGTACCATCATGCCCCCATTTCCATGGGCACAGGCAGCATACATCTCTGTGGTTTTTAACAAGTCAAATGAGACACAGAGTACACACTGTTTTCTTCCCTGAATCCACTTCTCGCGGGAGGGTGTTCTGCATCTAGTGAACGGCCTCACCAAGGAAAGCCCTAGCTAGGCCTCTGGGCCTGTGCCTCTTCAAAAGCCTGCAGTACTTCAGGAAAAACTGTGCTTTAGTTGCAATAGGAACGCAAGCCGTCTTTTTCCTGGAGGCAGGGTGACTTCAGGTAGGAGGTCCTGGATGGAAGGAGAAGCCTAGTGTTTTTCTCTGTGCAGCTCAGACCAGGGAATGAGTGCAACTTCCATGGCATGTTGGAACTCGCTAGAACGGTGCTCGTGAACCTGTATGAGTGCTGGCTAATTCAAGATGTCCCAGTAAGAGTGCACTCTGTTGCCCTACACTCGGCATACACACTGTGAGTCGGAAAGCTACGGGCCTGGATATTGCTTAGAAGGGCCAGGGGAGCCTGAGGGTACTTGCTGTTCTTGCAGGAAATAGGGTTTCCAGGCGAGGCACCTAGGTGTCCTGAAATGCGTACTGGCGTTAAAATGCTGCAGAGCAGCGACTACGGCCTCATGGAAACTGCTACACGCCTCCGCTTCTGCATAGCATTTCAGGGCCTTCCCTCGAGGCAAGTTCTCACGTTGCTTGCACTGTGAGCGACACAGCATGTTAGGATGCTGTATTTCTCCTTGAATAGAGTGACTTCAGGAAAGAGGTCCTCGATAAATTCTAAGAAGAGTGTTATCTCAGGACATTCAGACGAGGGCAATGTCGAAAACTTCCAGGGCATGTTGGACTGCCTAGAAATGTGGTTCTGATGCTGTTCGACTGCTCTGCAAATAGAGCTCTCCTGAAGTAACGTACAGTGTGTTGCCCGAGACTCGGCAGACACAGAGGGCCTCCGAGGGACGTATGGGAATCAATGCTGCTCAGCAGGCACGCAGGGGTGTGGAGTGCGTCAGTGATCTTGGAACAAAAATGATGCTCACCCGAGGGGCCTAGGAGTCCTGAAAAGGGTACTTCCTTTAAGATAAAGCGGAACCTCCACTAAGAGCTCATGGAAAGAGCTGCATGCCTCCCTTTCTGCAGGGCTACTCAGGGCCTTACCTCGAGGAAAGGACTCACGTTGAGATTCCCTTTAGCTCTAGAGCATGGCAAGGTGAGCCCCACCCCGGCCAATGAAGCTCCGTGTATAGCCAGAGAAAACTCATTTTCTTCCCACACCCATGCCTACAGTGGCCAGAGGGCTGTCAACAGCAGAGAATTTCAGGGAGCTTCACGGCAGCAAGAATGGAGCTTTCCAAATGGAAAGCAAGGCTAGGACCATCATGCCCCCATTTCCATGGGCACAGGCAGCATACATCTCTGTGGTTTCTAACAAGTCAAAAGAGACACAGAGTACACACTAGTTGCTTCCCTGAATCAACTTCTCGAGGCAGGGTGTTCTGCACCTTGTGAACGGCCTCAACAAGGAACGCCCTAGCTAGGCCTCTGGGCCCCTGCCTCTTCAAAAGCCTGCAGTGCTACAGGAAAAACTGTGCTTTAGTTGCAATAGGAACGCATGCCGTCTTTCTCCTGGATGCAGGATGACTTCAGGTAGGAGGTCCTGGATGGAAGGAGAAGCCTAGTGTTTTTCTCTGTGCAGCTCCGACTAGGGAATGAGTGCGATTTCCAGGCCTGTTGGAACTTGCTAGAATGTTGCTCTTTTATCTGTGCGAGTGCTGTGAATCAAGATATCACAAGAAAGAGTGTAGTGTGTTGCCCATGACTCAGCACACACAGAGGACCTCCGAGGGACCAATGGGCCTCGTCGTTGCTCAGCAGGCCTACAGGGGTGTGGAGGTACTCAGGGATCTTGGAACAAAAATGATGCTCACCCGAGAGGCCTAGGAGTCCTGAAAAGGGTACTTCCTTTAAAGTAAAGCAGAACAGCGACTTAGAGCTAATGGAAAGAGCTGCATGCCTACCTTTTTGCAGGGCTACTCAGGGCCTTACCTCGGGGCAAGGACTCACGTTGAGATTCCCTTTAGCTCTAGAGCATGGCAAGGTGAGCCCCACCACGGCCAAAGAAGCTCCGTGTGTAGCCAGAGAAAACTCATTTTCTTCCCACACCAATGCTAGAGTGGCCAGAGGCCTGTCAACAGCAGAGAATTTCAGGGAGCTTCACGGCAGCAAGAATGGAGCTTTCCAAATGGAAAGCAAGGCTAGGACCATCATGCCCCCATTTCCATGGGCACAGGCAGCATACATCTCTGTGGTTTTTAACAAGTCAAATGAGACACAGAGTACACACTGTTTTCTTCCCTGAATCCACTTCTCGCGGGAGGGTGTTCTGCATCTAGTGAACGGCCTCACCAAGGAAAGCCCTAGCTAGGCCTCTGGGCCCGTGCCTCTTCAAAAGCCTGCAGTACTTCAGGAAAAACTGTGCTTTAGTTGCACTAGGAACGCAAGCCGTCTTTTTCCTGGAGGCAGGGTGACTTCAGGTAGGAGGTCCTGGATGGAAGGAGAAGCCTAGTGTTTTTCTCTGTGCAGCTCAGACCAGGGAATGAGTGCAACTTCCATGGCATATTGGAACTCGCTAGAACGGTGCTCGTGAACCTGTATGAGTGCTGGCTAATTCAAGATGTCCCAGTAAGAGTGCACTCTGTTGCCCTACACTCGGCATACACACTGTGAGTCGGAAAGCTACGGGCCTGGATATTGCTTAGAAGGGCCAGGGGAGCCTGAGGGTACTTGCTGTTCTTGCAGGAAATAGGGTTTCCAGGCGAGGCACCTAGGTGTCTGAAATGCGTACTGGCGTTAAAATGCTGCAGAGCAGCGACTACGGCCTCATGGAAACTGCTACACGCCTCCGCTTCTGCATAGCATTTCAGGGCCTTCCCTCGAGGCAAGTTCTCACGTTGCTTGCACTGTGAGCGACACAGCCTGTTAGGATGCTGTATTTCTCCTTGAATAGAGTGAGTTCGGGAAAGAGGTCCTCGATAAATTCTAAGAAGAGTGTTTTCTCAGGGCAGCTCAGACGAGGGCAATGTCGAAAATGTCCAGGGCATGTTGAACTGCCTAGAAATGTGGTTCTGATGCTTTTCGACTGCTCTGCAAATATAGCTCTCCTGAAGTAACGTACAGTGTGTTGCCCGAGACTCGGCAGGCACAGAGGGCCTCCGAGGGACGTATGGGAATCAATGCTGCTCAGCAGGCACGCAGGGGTGTGGAGTACGTCAGTGATCTTGGAACAAAAATGATGCTCACCCGAGGGGCCTAGGAGTCCTGAAAAGGGTACTTCCTTTAAGATAAAGCGGAACCTCCACTAAGAGCTCATGGAAAGAGCTGCATGCCTCCCTTTCTGCAGGGCTACTCAGGGCCTTACCTCGAGGAAAGGACTCACGTTGAGATTCCCTTTAGCTCTGGAGCATGGCAAGGTGAGCCCCACCCCGGCCAATGAAGCTCCGTGTGTAGCCAGAGAAAACTCATTTTCTTCCCACACCCATGCCTACAGTGGCCAGAGGGCTGTCAACAGCTGAGAATTTCAGGGAGCTTCACGGCAGCAAGAATGGAGCTTTCCAAATGGAAAGCAAGGCTAGGACCATCATGCCCCCATTTCCATGGGCACAGGCAGCATACATCTCTGTGGTTTTTAACAAGTCAAATGCGACACAGAGTACACAGTTTGCTTCCCTGAATCAACTTCTCGAGGCAGGGTGTTCTGCACCTTGTGAACGGCCTCACCAAGGAACGCCCTAGCTAGGCCTCTGGGCCCGTGCCTCTTCAAAAGCCTGCAGTGCTACAGGAAAAACTGTGCTTTAGTTGCAATAGGAACGCATGCCGTCTTTCTCCTGGAGGCAGGATGACTTCAGGTAGGAGGTCCTGGATGGAAGGAGAAGCCTAGTGTTTTTCTCTGTGCAGGTCAGACTAGGGAATGAGTGCGATTTCCAGGCCTGTTGGAACTTGCTAGAATGTTGCTCTTTTACCTGTGCGAGTGCTGTGAATCAAGATATCACAAGAAAGAGTGTAGTGTGTTGCCCATGACTCAGCACACACAGAGGACCTCCGAGGGACCAATGGGCCTCGTCGTTGCTCAGCAGGCCTACAGGGGTGTGGAGGTACTCAGGGATCTTGGAAGAAAAATGATGCTCACCCGAGAGGCCTAGGAGTCCTGAAAAGGGTACTTCCTTTAAAGTAAAGCAGAACAGCGACTTAGAGCTAATGGAAAGAGCTGCATGCCTACCTTTTTGCAGGGCTACTCAGGGCTTTACCTCGAGGCAAGGACTCACGTTGAGATTCCCTTTAGCTCTAGAGCATGGCAAGGTGAGCCCCACCCCGGCCAAAGAAGCTCCGTGTGTAGCCAGAGAAAACTCATTTTCTTCCCACACCAATGCTAGAGTGGCCAGAGGCCTGTCAACAGCTGAGAATTTCAGGGAGCTTCACGGCAGCAAGAATGGAGCTTTCCAAATGGAAAGCAAGGCTAGTACCATCATGCCCCCATTTCCATGGGCACAGGCAGCATACATCTCTGTGGTTTTTAACAAGTCAAATGACACAGAGTACACACTGTTTTCTTCCCTGAATCCACTTCTCGCGGGAGGGTGTTCTGCATCTAGTGAACGGCCTCACCAAGGAAAGCCCTAGCTAGGCCTCTGGGCCCGTGCCTCTTCAAAAGCCTGCAGTACTTCAGGAAAAACTGTGCTTTAGTTGCAATAGGAACGCAAGCCGTCTTTTTCCTGGAGGCAGGGTGACTTCAGGTAGGAGGTCCTGGATGGAAGGAGAAGCCTAGTGTTTTTCTCTGTGCAGCTCAGACCAGGGAATGAGTGCAACTTCCATGGCATGTTGGAACTTGCTAGAACGGTGCTCGTGAACCTGTATGAGTGCTGGCTAATTCAAGATGTCCCAGTAAGAGTGCACTCTGTTGCCCTACACTCGGCATACACACTGTGAGTCGGAAAGCTAGGGGCCTGGATATAGCTTAGAAGGGCCAGGGGAGCCTGAGGGTACTTGCTGTTCTTGCAGGAAATAGGGTTTCCAGGCGAGGCACCTTGGTGTCCTGAAATGCGTACTGGCGTTAAAATGCTGCAGAGCAGCGACTACGGCCTCATGGAAACTGCTACACGCCTCCGCTTCTGCATAGCATTTCAGGGCCTTCCCTCGAGGCAAGTTCTCACGTTGCTTGCACTGTGAGCGACACAGCCTGTTAGGATGCTGTATTTCTTCTTGAATACAGTGAGTTCAGGAAAGAGGTCCTCGATAAATTCTAAGAAGAGTGTCTTCTCAGGGCAGCTCAGACGAGGGCAATGTCGAAAATGTCCAGGGCATGTTGGACTGCCTAGAAATGTGGTTCTGATGCTTTTCGACTGCTCTGCAAATATAGCTCTCCTGAAGTAACGTACAGTGTGTTGCCCGAGACTCGGCAGGCACAGAGGGCCTCCGAATGACGTATGGGAATCAATGCTGCTCAGCCGTCCCAGAGGGGTGTGGAATGCGTCAGTGATCTTGAAACAAAAATGATGCTCACCCGAGGGGCCTAGGAGTCCTGAAAAGGGTACTTCCTTTAAGATAAAGCGGAACCTCCACTAAGAGCTCATGGAAAGAGCTGCATGCCTCCCTTTCTGCAGGGCTACTCAGGGCCTTACCTCGAGGAAAGGACTCACGTTGAGATTCCCTTTAGCTCTAGAGCATGGCAAGGTGAGCCCCACCCCGGCCAATGAAGCTCCGTGTGTAGCCAGAGAAAACTCATTTTCTTCCCACACCCATGCCTACAGTGGCCAGAGGGCTGTCAACAGCAGAGAATTTCAGGGAGCTTCACGGCAGCAAGAATGGAGCTTTCCAAATGGAAAGCAAGGCTAGGACCATCATGCCCCCATTTCCATGGGCACAGGCAGCATACATCTCTGTGGTTTTTAACAAGTCAAATGCGACACAGAGTACACAGTTTGCTTCCCTGAATCAACTTCTCGAGGCAGGGTGTTCTGCACCTTGTGAACGGCCTCACCAAGGAACGCCCTAGCTAGGCCTCTGGGCCCGTGCCTCTTCAAAAGCCTGCAGTGCTACAGGAAAAACTGTGCTTTAGTTGCAATAGGAACGCATGCCGTCTTTCTCCTGGAGGCAGGATGACTTCAGGTAGGAGGTCCTGGATGGAAGGAGAAGCCTAGTGTTTTTCTCTGTGCAGGTCAGACTAGGGAATGAGTGCGATTTCCAGGCCTGTTGGAACTTGCTAGAATGTTGCTCTTTTACCTGTGCGAGTGCTGTGAATCAAGATATCACAAGAAAGAGTGTAGTGTGTTGCCCATGACTCAGCACACACAGAGGACCTCCGAGGGACCAATGGGCCTCGTTGTGGCTCAGCAGGCCTACAGGGGTGTGGAGGTACTCAGGGATCTTGGAAGAAAAATGATGCTCACCCGAGAGGCCTAGGAGTCCTGAAAAGGGTACTTCCTTTAAAGTAAAGCAGAACAGCTACTTAGAGCTAATGGAAAGAGCTGCATGCCTACCTTTTTGCAGGGCTACTCAGGGCTTTACCTCGAGGCAAGGACTCACGTTGAGATTCCCTTTAGCTCTAGAGAATGGCAAGGTGAGCCCCACCCCGGCCAAAGAAGCTCCGTGTGTAGCCAGAGAAAACTCATTTTCTTCCCACACCAATGCTAGAGTGGCCAGAGGCCTGTCAACAGCTGAGAATTTCAGGGAGCTTCACGGCAGCAAGAATGGAGCTTTCCAAATGGAAAGCAAGGCTAGGACCATCATGCCCCCATTTCCATGGGCACAGGCAGCATACATCTCTGTGGTTTTTAACAAGTCAAATGAGACACAGAGTACACACTGTTTTCTTCCCTGAATCCACTACTCGCGGGAGGGTGTTCTGCATCTAGTGAACGGCCTCACCAAGGAAAGCCCTAGCTAGGCCTCTGGGCCCGTGCCTCTTCAAAAGCCTGCAGTACTTCAGGAAAAACTGTGCTTTAGTTGCAATAGGAACGCAAGCCGTCTTTTTCCTGGAGGCAGGGTGACTTCAGGTAGGAGGTCCTGGATGGAAGGAGAAGCCTAGTGTTTTTCTCTGTGCAGCTCAGACCAGGGAATGAGTGCAACTTCCATGGCATGTTGGAACTTGCTAGAACGGTGCTCGTGAACCTGTATGAGTGCTGGCTAATTCAAGATGTCCCAGTAAGAGTGCACTCTGTTGCCCTACACTCGGCATACACACTGTGAGTCGGAAAGCTACGGGCCTGGATATTGCTTAGAAGGGCCAGGGGAGCCTGAGGGTACTTGCTGTTCTTGCAGGAAATAGGGTTTCCAGGCGAGGCACCTAGGTGTCCTGAAATGCGTACTGGCGTTAAAATGCTGCAGAGCAGCGACTACGGCCTCATGGAAACTGCTACACGCCTCCGCTTCTGCATAGCATTTCAGGGCCTTCCCTCGAGGCAAGTTCTCACGTTGCTTGCACTGTGAGCGACACAGCCTGTTAGGATGCTGTATTTCTCCTTGAATAGAGTGAGTTCGGGAAAGAGGTCCTCGATAAATTCTAAGAAGAGTGTTTTCTCAGGGCAGCTCAGACGAGGGCAATGTCGAAAATGTCCAGGGCATGTTGAACTGCCTAGAAATGTGGTTCTGATGCTTTTCGACTGCTCTGCAAATATAGCTCTCCTGAAGTAACGTACAGTGTGTTGCCCGAGACTCGGCAGGCACAGAGGGCCTCCGAGGGACGTATGGGAATCAATGCTGCTCAGCAGGCACGCAGGGGTGTGGAGTGCGTCAGTGATCTTGGAACAAAAATGATGCTCACCCGAGGGGCCTAGGAGTCCTGAAAAGGGTACTTCCTTTAAGATAAAGCGGAACCTCCACTAAGAGCTCATGGAAAGAGCTGCATGCCTCCCTTTCTGCAGGGCTACTCAGGGCCTTACCTCGAGGAAAGGACTCACGTTGAGATTCCCTTTAGCTCTAGAGCATGGCAAGGTGAGCCCCACCCCGGCCAATGAAGCTCCGTGTGTAGCCAGAGAAAACTCATTTTCTTCCCACACCCATGCCTACAGTGGCCAGAGGGCTGTCAACAGCAGAGAATTTCAGGGAGCTTCACGGCAGCAAGAATGGAGCTTTCCAAATGGAAAGCAAGGCTAGGACCATCATGCCCCCATTTCCATGGGCACAGGCAGCATACATCTCTGTGGTTTTTAACAAGTCAAATGCGACACAGTGTACACAGTTTGCTTCCCTGAATCAACTTTTCGAGGCAGGGTGTTCTGCACCTTGTGAACGGTCTCACCAAGGAACGCCCTAGCTAGGCCTCTGGGCCCGTGCCTCTTCAAAAGCCTGCAGTGCTACAGGAAAAACTGTGCTTTAGTTGCAATAGGAACGCATGCCGTCTTTCTCCTGGAGGCAGGATGACTTCAGGTAGGAGGTCCTGGATGGAAGGAGAAGCCTAGTGTTTTTCTCTGTGCAGGTCAGACTAGGGAATGAGTGCGATTTCCAGGCCTGTTGGAACTTGCTAGAATGTTGCTCTTTTACCTGTGCGAGTGCTGTGAATCAAGATATCACAAGAAAGAGTGTAGTGTGTTGCCCATGACTCAGCACACACAGAGGACCTCCGAGGGACCAATGGGCCTCGTTGTGGCTCAGCAGGCCTACAGGGGTGTGGAGGTACTCAGGGATCTTGGAACAAAAATGATGCTCACCCGAGAGGCCTAGGAGTCCTGAAAAGGGTACTTCCTTTAAAGTAAAGCAGAACAGCGACTTAGAGCTAATGGAAAGAGCTGCATGCCTACCATTTTGCAGGGCTACTCAGGGCTTTACCTCGAGGCAAGGACTCACGTTGAGATTCCCTTTAGCTCTAGAGCATGGCAAGGTGAGCCCCACCCCGGCCAAAGAAGCTCCGTGTGTAGCCAGAGAAAACTCATTTTCTTCCCACACCAATGCTAGAGTGGCCAGAGGCCTGTCAACAGCTGAGAATTTCAGGGAGCTTCACGGCAGCAAGAATGGAGCTTTCCAAATGGAAAGCAAGGCTAGTACCATCATGCCCCCATTTCCATGGGCACAGGCAGCATACATCTCTGTGGTTTTTAACAAGTCAAATGAGACACAGAGTACACACTGTTTTCTTCCCTGAATCCACTTCTCGCGGGAGGGTGTTCTGCATCTAGTGAACGGCCTCACCAAGGAAAGCCCTAGCTAGGCCTCTGGGCCTGTGCCTCTTCAAAAGCCTGCAGTACTTCAGGAAAAACTGTGCTTTAGTTGCAATAGGAACGCAAGCCGTCTTTTTCCTGGAGGCAGGGTGACTTCAGGTAGGAGGTCCTGGATGGAAGGAGAAGCCTAGTGTTTTTCTCTGTGCAGCTCAGACCAGGGATTGAGTGCAACTTCCATGGCATGTTGGAACTTGCTAGAACGGTGCTCGTGAACCTGTATGAGTGCTGGCTAATTCAAGATGTCCCAGTAAGAGTGCACTCTGTTGCCCTACACTCGGCATACACACTGTGAGTCGGAAAGCTACGGGCCTGGATATTGCTTAGAAGAGCCAGGGGAGCCTGAGGGTACTTGCTGTTCTTGCAGGAAATAGGGTTTCCAGGCGAGGCACCTAGGAGTCCTGAAATGCGTACTGGCGTTAAAATGCTGCAGAGCAGCGACTACGGCCTCATGGAAACTGCTACACGCCTCCGCTTCTGCATAGCATTTCAGGACCTTCCCTCGAGGCAAGTTCTCACGTTGCTTGCACTGTGAGCGACACAGCATGTTAGGATGCTGTATTTCTCCTTGAATAGAGTGACTTCAGGAAAGAGGTCCTCGATAAATTCTAAGAAGAGTGTTATCTCAGGACATTCAGACGAGGGCAATGTCGAAAACTTCCAGGGCATGTTGGACTGCCTAGAAATGTGGTTCTGATGCTGTTCGACTGCTCTGCAAATAGAGCTCTCCTGAAGTAACGTACAGTGTGTTGCCCGAGACTCGGCAGACACAGAGGGCCTCCGAGGGACGTATGGGAATCAATGCTGCTCAGCAGGCACGCAGGGGTGTGGAGTGCGTCAGTGATCTTGGAACAAAAATGATGCTCACCCGAGGGGCCTAGGAGTCCTGAAAAGGGTACTTCCTTTAAGATAAAGCGGAACCTCCACTAAGAGCTCATGGAAAGAGCTGCATGCCTCCCTTTCTGCAGGGCTACTCAGGGCCTTACCTCGAGGAAAGGACTCACGTTGAGATTCCCTTTAGCTCTAGAGCATGGCAAGGTGAGCCCCACCCCGGCCAATGAAGCTCCGTGTGTAGCCAGAGAAAACTCATTTTCTTCCCACACCCATGCCTACAGTGGCCAGAGGGCTGTCAACAGCAGAGAATTTCAGGGAGCTTCACGGCAGCAAGAATGGAGCTTTCCAAATGGAAAGCAAGGCTAGGACCATCATGCCCCCATTTCCATGGGCACAGGCAGCATACATCTCTGTGGTTTCTAACAAGTCAAAAGAGACACAGAGTACACACTAGTTGCTTCCCTGAATCAACTTCTCGAGGCAGGGTGTTCTGCACCTTGTGAACGGCCTCAACAAGGAACGCCCTAGCTAGGCCTCTGGGCCCCTGCCTCTTCAAAAGCCTGCAGTGCTACAGGAAAAACTGTGCTTTAGTTGCAATAGGAACGCATGCCGTCTTTCTCCTGGAGGCAGGATGACTTCAGGTAGGAGGTCCTGGATGGAAGGAGAAGCCTAGTGTTTTTCTCTGTGCAGCTCAGACTAGGGAATGAGTGCGATTTCCAGGCCTGTTGGAACTTGCTAGAATGTTGCTCTTTTACCTGTGCGAGTGCTGTGAATCAAGATATCACAAGAAAGAGTGTAGTGTGTTGCCCATGACTCAGCACACACAGAGGACCTCCGAGGGACCAATGGGCCTCGTCGTTGCTCAGCAGGCCTACAGGGGTGTGGAGGTACTCAGGGATCTTGGAACAAAAATGATGCTCACCCGAGAGGCCTAGGAGTCCTGAAAAGGGTACTTCCTTTAAAGTAAAGCTGAACAGCGACTTAGAGCTAATGGAAAGAGCTGCATGCCTACCTTTTTGCAGGGCTACTCAGGGCCTTACCTCGAGGCAAGGACTCACGTTGAGATTCCCTTTAGCTCTAGAGCATGGCAAGGTGAGCCCCACCACGGCCAAAGAAGCTCCGTGTGTAGCCAGAGGAAACTCATTTTCTTCCCACACCAATGCTAGAGTGGCCAGAGGCCTGTCAACAGCAGAGAATTTCAGGGAGCTTCACGGCAGCAAGAATGGAGCTTTCCAAATGGAAAGCAAGGCTAGGACCATCATGCCCCCATTTCCATGGGCACAGGCAGCATACATCTCTGTGGTTTTTAACAAGTCAAATGAGACACAGAGTACACACTGTTTTCTTCCCTGAATCCACTTCTCGAGGCAGGGTGTTCTGCATCTAGTGAACGGCCTCACCAAGGAAAGCCCTAGCTAGGCCTCTGGGCCCGTGCCTCTTCAAAAGCCTGCAGTACTTCAGGAAAAACTGTGCTTTAGTTGCAATAGGAATGCAAGCCGTCTTTTTCCTGGAGGCAGGGTGACTTCAGGTAGGAGGTCCTGGATGGAAGGAGAAGCCTAGTGTTTTTCTCTGTGCAGCTCAGACCAGGGAATGAGTGCAACTTCCATGGCATGTTGGAACTTGCTAGAACGGTGCTCGTGAACCTGTATGAGTGCTGGCTAATTCAAGATGTCCCAGTAAGAGTGCACTCTGTTGCCCTACACTCGGCATACACACTGTGAGTCGGAAAGCTACGGGCCTGGATATTGCTTAGAAGGGCCAGGGGAGCCTGAGGATGCTTGCTGTTCTTGCAGGAAATAGGGTTTCCAGGCGAGGCACCTAGGTGTCCTGAAATGCGTACTGGCGTTAAAATGCTGCAGAGCAGCGATTACGGCCTCATGGAAACTGCTACACGCCTCCGCTTCTGCATAGCATTTCAGGGCCTTCCCTCGAGGCAAGTTCTCACGTTGCTTGCACTGTGAGCGACACAGCCTGTTAGGATGCTGTATTTCTCCTTGAATAGAGTGAGTTCAGGAAAGAGGTCCTCGATAAATTCTAAGAAGAGTGTTTTCTCAGGGCAGCTCAGACGAGGGCAATGTCGATAATGTCCAGGGCATGTTGAACTGCCTAGAAATGTGGTTCTGATGCTTTTCGACTGCTCTGCAAATATAGCTCTCTTGAAGTAACGTACAGTGTGTTGCCCGAGACTCGGCAGGCACAGAGGGCCTCCGAGGGACGTATGGGAATCAATGCTGCTCAGCCGTCCCACAGGGGTGTGGAATGCGTCAGTGATCTTGAAACAAAAATGATGCTCACCCGAGGGGCCTAGGAGTCCTGAAAAGGGTACTTCCTTTAAGATAAAGCGGAACCTCCACTAAGAGCTCATGGAAAGAGCTGCATGCCTCCCTTTCTGCAGGGCTACTCAGGGCCTTACCTCGAAGCAAGGACTCACGTTGAGATTCCCTTTAGCTCTAGAGCATGGCAAGGTGAGCCCCACCCCGGCCAATGAAGCTCCGTGTGTAGCCAGAGAAAACTCATTTTCTTCCCACACCCATGCCTACAGTGGCCAGAGGGCTGTCAACAGCAGAGAATTTCAGGGAGCTTCACGGCAGCAAGAATGGAGCTTTCCAAATGGAAAGCAAGGCTAGGACCATCATGCCCCCATTACCATTGTCACAGGCAGCATACATCTCTGTGGTTTTTAACAAGTCAAATGCGACACAGTATACACAGTTTGCTTCCCTGAATCAACTTTTCGAGGCAGGGTGTTCTGCACCTTGTGAACGGTCTCACCAAGGAACGCCCTAGCTAGGCCTCTGGGCCCCTGCCTCTTCAAAAGCCTGCAGTGCTACAGGAAAAACTGTGCTTTAGTTGCAATAGGAACGCATGCCGTCTTTCTCCTGGAGGCAGGATGACTTCAGGTAGGAGGTCCTGGATGGAAGGAGAAGCCTAGTGTTTTTCTCTGTGCAGGTCAGACTAGGGAATGAGTGCGATTTCCAGGCCTGTTGGAACTTGCTAGAATGTTGCTCTTTTACCTGTGCGAGTGCTGTGAATCAAGATATCACAAGAAAGAGTGTAGTGTGTTGCCCA